>NW_006400174.1:1030180-1035593 GCF_000299155.1 Elephantulus edwardii
GCATAGTCAATGAAACACAGATAGACATTCCTCTGGTACTCTCTGCTTTCAGCCAAGATCCATCTAACATTAGCTATAATATCCCTAGTGCTACGGACTCTTCTAAATCCAGCGTGTGCTTCAGGCAGTTCTCTATTGATGTACTGTTTTCTAAGCCACAAGTAATGAATCCTGTAGCAGAAGTTCAAGGCAAAGAACCTTTCCTCAGAATCATCTGAGATAGGTAGCTGTCCCTAATACTAATATCTGGTATTTCGACTAACAGACTCCTAAACTCAGGAGACACTAGCCAAAGTGTAAGAAACTGACAGGAGTATGAGACATTCAGAATCACAGCAGCCCAGAAGGCTTGAGATATAAACCATCATATCTAGGGATGTATGAGGGAGATAGGTATTGAATGGTGTCAGTGGGAGTAGAAGGGAATGCTGTGGAGCAGGGAAAGTGGTGAGTCAAGACACATGTGTCAAGGGTTGCAATAACACTGAATCTGTTGGTTATTTCTATATTTAGGGAAGTATCTTTCATCTGCTCTTTTCTGTAAAATGCTTGTCTGTCAGATACTGTTTTGAATCTGAGCATTCAAATTAAGACAGACTAGGAAGGATTGTCCATCAACTTCCAAAATAGCAGACCTTCGAAAACTCTATGCCATGGGTTAGCATGCCTTTCGTAATAGAGTTATCAGCACTTTAAAAAACAAATTATTATTAATTTTAATGAAAATTTACAGAGACTTTAGATTTCCATTCATTCATTGTTGCACTTTTCTCCCCTCCCAACCCTGCCCCCTAGTACACTACCTTCTTGGAAAAGTAAAACAAGAATTCTTTCATTGTTTTATTCCTCCCCCAAGAACCACTCCATTACACAGCCTTAGCTCTGGACTCCTATCATGACTAAAATACCTAATCACATATCCCTTTTAAACAGTTTTCTCCCTCATCTGTTTCAATGCAGTATACATTATTGAACTCATCTTTTTCAGTCTCCCCCCAACCCCAAGGTCAGTCCTGTTTTACAACAGTGGCACCATGCAGTATTTGTCCTTTTGTGACTGAGATACTTCACTCAGCATAATGTCCTCCAGGGTCACCCATTTTTAATAATATTGCATGAGTTCCTTGTTTTTCAATCCAGCATATTATTCCATTGTGTGAATATACCACAGCTTCTCTATCCATTCGTTTGTTAATGGACACTTAAGTTGTTTCCAACTCCTTGATATTGTGAACAAAGCTGCGATAAACATGGGTGTGCATATATCTGCTTGGATATCAGTTATGGTCTCTTTGGGGTATATTCCCAGTAGCGGAATTGCGGGGTCAAATGGTATCTCTATTTGCAACTTTTTGAGAAAGCGCCTCACGGCCTTCCACAGCGGTTTTACCAAGCCATCAGCACTTTTAAGACATTAGGACCCATTTAGAAAATTTCATACAATTTTTTTTTCTTCCAAACCACTCCTAGTACCAAATGTCTTAGATTGGGTTCTGTAGAGATATAAAGCCAATGATAGATATTAATATCTACTAATGGTAGATAGATTGATTGTAAGAGGAGGGATGGGAAAATGGAAATAAACTGGCTCATAATTCCTGTAATGGCTGGAAAATCCCAAGTTCAAGAGTCAGATCCTGTTACAGACTTGTTGTTATTGTTGTTGTTGTTGTTGTTGAGTGCCATTGAGTCAGAGCTGACCCTCCAGATGGTTTTCTTAGTCAATAAATTGCATGGGAAGTGGTTACCCATCCTACTCCTGTGAGGCAGCTGGTGAATTCAAATCACTTGCTTTTGGGATTGCAGCTTCTTATCTCTAGGCCACCAGAGCTCCATCAAAGACGTCAGTAGGAACCCCATCTCCCTAGGAAGCTTCCAGCCTTCAGAATATATTACAAGGTCCATGAGATGTCCACCAGCCAGACCAAGAGCTCTACCCCACACAGTTTAGAGGGTGAGGAAAGGCTGTTGTCATCCAATGAATTGAAGTGTTCCTTCCAGGGAGAAACTGTGAACATGCGGCACGCACATTCCTTTCCCCTGCCTGTGACAGGCATGCTCACATTCTCCCACAAAGCTTCATTGCAGATTCATAACAGAGTTTCCCACCAATTGGAACAGAAACCTCTTTGCTAATCCCTGATCAAGCTCCAGGCAGGTGGTCTGCTTGCACAGATACGACTTTAAGGTGAGGAAGATGTTCCTTTACACACTGGTCCAAGGGAGGTCTGGTCGCCTAGTGGTAAGAAACTGCTCTGCAATCCAAAAGGCATGCCATTCAAATGCACCAGCTGCTCAACAGGAGAAGAGCGGCTGTTTATTGCTTTTGAAAACCTGCTGGAGGGTCAGCTCTGGCTGACTTGAAGGTGCGCATCAACAATAAGAAACCAACACAGATTGGATTGGCACAATAGCTGAAGTGGCCTGCTTGTTCAGAGCACTGATTGTGAAGATGGCATGTGCTGGTTCATCATTCACTGATGGTGAAGAAGTCAGTGATTCCTTCTGTGATATGCAGAGTCCCTGTAAGCCAGAACTGACTCACTAGGACTCAACAGTAACAACAGCCTACAAACCCTGACAATACACACAACCAGTCACCAATATAAATGAGTGATGCCATCTCTCCTGCAATGACAGTCTCAAGGGAGTTTCAGCTGTAGACCTAGAATCTGGTTCATGTGGACAGAGACCACACATGGCATCTATTCTCCTTTAGAATAGGGCTTGGCTCACAGTAAGCACTTTTCCATATCATAGTGGGGGTTTGGTGGTTTTTTTGTTTATTTTTTTGTGAGAAAAATTTATATTTAGAATTAGCCAGCTGAACCTGGTTTAGATGATCTCAATTGTGCTGGCAACATTCAAAGCATCATATTCAAGAACAAGTCAAACATAAACCTTCTCTCAGTCAGTCCCAATCAGGGTGTTGACCTTAGCCACATCAATGTCACAGAGCTTCTTTACAGCTTGTTTGACTTGGCACATATTGGCCTTGACATCCACAGAGAACACAAGTATGTTGTTATCTTCTGTCTTCTTCATGGTTGACTCAGTGGTCAGGGGAAACTTGATGGTGGCACAGGGATCAAACTTGTTTCTCCTGGTGGGGCTCTTCCAAGGGTGTTTGGGCTGCTTTTGGATTCTTTGCATCTGAGGCTGCAGGAAGTTAGGTGACAGGCACGAATCTTGTCTTTTTGTGTGTGTGTGTGGCTGTGGATGCCCTTCAGGACTGACTTCCTGGCCTTTAGTGCCTTTGCTTTGGCTCAGTTTGGGGAGGGGCAGGGGCTTCCTTCTTTGCTTTTGGTGCCATCTTCGTAGAAAGGTATAAGAGTTGGTTTAAGGACATCTGCCAAATGTTTATTACATGTACTTGGTTGCTAGCCAAAAGATTAGAGTTTCGATTTCACTTAAATGTTGCAGACCAAGAGTAAAGTATTTTTATAATTATTAATAATGAGACAGACAGCCAGGAATGAGATAGAACAGAAACTCAGGAACCTTTGTACTTACTGATTTTATTGATTTAATCTTTACTGACTTTATTGATTATGATTTGTCTCGATAATTTTCTTTTGTACTCTGTCCTGTTTGGAGTTTGTTGAGCTTCATGAATACACTGCTTCTCATCTTTTCATGATACCAGAGATACTTTCTTCCCACAACTTCACAACAGTTTCACATTTTCTTTCATCTCTTCTTGTTTTGTTAGGCATTGTGATTACAAGTAAGTTACTCACCTTGATGGAATCACACATGATTTTTAGGCTCATTATTTTTTCTGATTGTTTCTCAACTAGAGTAGTATTGTCAGATTTGTCTTCAGTCTTTCTTTCTTTTTTAAAATATTATTATTAAATTTTATTAGTTTTAGTGAACGTTTACAGAGATTTTGGGTTTTCATTCATTGTTGCACTGTTTTCTCTACCCTCCTCCCCAGTTCATTCTTCTTCCCCCCCCCGAATGTTTGTTTTAATTATCCAATTGCCACAGTGCTTGTAAAAGCCAGTTCTGATTAATCTCCTTTGTCAATGTGTCCCTTGCCATTCCCTATCACTCCTCCCTGAGAGAGACTTCACCCTGATTCATAAGGAAAAGGGGATGGCGTATTCTCTTAGCTACTTCCTGCTGAAAAGGGACGATGTGGGTTTCAGGGTGAATGTCTTCTCTCACTACTTCAAAGGGCCCCCTTGGCAGTAGGAAACACATAGACTATTATGGAGATTGATTTTGGAATTTAGATGCACTGTTATCAATTGTGCTTAGCCGTACATGTTCATATTCTTGAAGATGTATCATGGAAGTGCTGCAGCCTGGAAAAGGCAATCTCCAGCTTCATTTGGGATGGAAAGAAGACCCGAATAGGCAAAGCACTCCTTAAACAGAAACAAGGTAGGAGGCATCTCACTCCTTGATTTCAAATCCTACTACGCTGCCATAGTGATTACTGATACAATGTCAGACACATAGATCAATGAAATAGAACTGAGAACCGGAAATCAGCCCATCTACCCATGGTCAATTGATTTTTGACAAGGAGATTACATCAGTTAAGTGGGGAAACAACAACAGCCTTTTAAACAAATAGTGTTGGCAAAATTGGAAAACTATTTGCAGAAAACTCAAGCAAGTTCCACACCTCACTCCATTCAGAAAAACCAACTCAAGGTGGATCACGGACCTAGTACTAAAACAAAGAACTATAAACTTCATTAAAGAAAAGCTTCGAAGAACTCTGGAAGTCCTAATCCACACATAAACAATCTTCCAAGCATCCTGAAAAATCTACAACTAGGATAGGATAAAATAGATGAATGGGACCTTCTAAGAATCAAATCCCTATGCGCATTCAAAAACTTCTCCAACAGAAAGGGAAACCACAGACTAGGAAAAATGTATTTGATAATAGCTTGTCAGATAAGGGACTTAGATCTAGAATTTGCAAAACACTCAGCACCACGACAAGATAAAGGTAAACAACCTAATTGAAAAATGGGCACAGGATATGAACAGACACTTCATCAAGGAAGACATTCAGATGGCAAACAAACAGATGAAGAAATATTCAAAATCTCTAGCTCTAAGAGAGATGCAAATCAAAACAACTATGAGATATCATCTTACCCGGTAGAATAGCAAAACAATTAATGCTGCCGAGGTTGTGGAGAAACTGGAACCCTTATACACTGTTGATGAGAGTGTAAAATGGTGCAACCACTATGGAAGGCAGTATGACACTTTCTCAAAAAGTTGGAAATAGAAATGCCATTTGACCCAGCAATTCCACTACTGAGAATATAACTGCCACCTAAGCAGAAGCTCAATATCAGCTGTGAAAACTAGGCCGGGGGCTGATTGTGGAACAGACCACCAATTACTCATATGCAAGTTCAAGCTGAAGCTGAGGAAAATT
>NW_006400174.1:1039758-1055004 GCF_000299155.1 Elephantulus edwardii
TTTTTTTTTTTTTTTACTTTTCAAAGAGAAGATCAAACTGCGGGGAAGCCTGGCCAGGGAAAAAAGTGCAACAATGAATGAATGGAAATGCTCAGTCTCTGGAAACTTTCATTAAAATTAATAGAAAAAATGTGCAAGGGAGAGATGATTGCACACTGAATGAAAATGTGAATATACTAAAAGCCACTTTATTTGTTTTTAAAAAAACCCACTTTAAATAAGAGAATTAATTGGTACATGAGTTGTATCACTCTGACTTGTTCAGAGAGCATGCAACTCCTGTTGTTATTGTTGTCATCAGGGTCCATCGAGTTGTATATAACTCATAACAACTCTATGAACAATAGATTTAAACCCTGTCCTCTCCTGTGCCATCCTCATTATCTCTGATACACTTGAGTCCACTGCTGCAATTATTGTATTAATACATCTTCTCGAAACTCCTGTTGTTGCTGTTAGGTGCCATTGAATCCTATCTCAATTAATCAAATCAAGTGAGTCACTGTATCAATTCATCAGGTTGCGCATCTTCCTCTCTTTCGTCGAACTTTCTAAGCATGATGTCCCTTCCAAGGAATAACTTTTTCTAGTAATATGCCCTATGTATATGTACTGAAACTGAGAAGGACCTGAGAAAACAAACAGGTTCATCCTAGAGAGGGGTTAAACTAGGCTGGTCCTTGAAGGCAAGGATTCTGAAGCTTCGTCTGCCATTCTTTGGACATGTTGTAAGGAGGGACCAGTCCTTGGAGAGGGACGTCATGCTTGGGAGGGTGGAGCGACAGCGCAGGAGAGGAAGACCCTCTGTGACATGGATTGATTGATTCAGTTACTGGGGTAATGCGGGTAGCTGTGTCGGAGATAGTGAGATTGGCATAGGGATAGAGCGGGGTTTAGAGCTGTTGTACATAGGATCGCTATGAGTCGCAGGCTACGCGATGGCACAGAACAACAACATATGAAATGAAGCTTTAATATCTTTGCCTCCAAGGAGTACTCTGGCTGCCTTTTTCCCAAGCCATATCTGTTTGTTCCTTTGGCAGTCCATGATCCCACTCTTCTCCAACACCACATCTCAAACTCTTCTGTCATCTTTATTCACTGTTCAGCTCTCAGGTGCACAGCATGTAATAGGGACTATAGTCCAGAAAGCTCCCAAAAGGTTCCCCACCTCCCCGGGTCCTGACTTTATTTTCCAAAAGCCCTCGGGCGCGACTACACTTCCCACAATTCCACGCGACCGTACGTCCCACAATTCGCGCCACTTCCGGAGCGGCCGAGGTGCTCCACAGACAGCTTCCGGGTTTAGGCCTGCTGCTGCGGTTGAGACGGCGGCTGGGGCGGCGGCGCGGAGTGCGGGCTGCGGGAACGGGGGGTCGGTGCCGGCATGGACGTTTCAGGGCAGGAGACCGACTGGCGGAGCGCCGCCTTCCGGCAAAAGCTGGTCAGTCAAATGTGAGTAGGGGCGGGATGGGGGGGGAAGAGGCGGGATCTTGGGACCTTCCCACCCCCACCTCCTCAGGTCTACCCGGAGCGGCTAGTGAGGCCGGACCCGCGGGGTACACCGGGCCTCGGGACACTAAAGGCGCCGTTGACCTGGTGGGTCTCCGGGCGCGGCTCCTGCCTCCGCCCTCAGCGGACATGGATTGCTTGTTGGCTCTGCTGGGGCTATCCCTGCAAACCAGCGATCCCCTGCTATGAGTCATCGCCCCGAGCTTGCTCTTCGTCACTTGTGCCTTGGATTCTGGCTTTGCTCCCCGCTTTCTCCACGCCGCACATGAAAAGGGAAGGAGGTAGCCTGCAGTGGCTTTTGCAGGTCCAGGTGCTCCGCTGCGCCGCTTGCAGAAAAGCACGTCAGGGTGGGAAGCGTAGGCAGAGGGCAGGGGAGAGATGCAGCTGGGCAAAAGAGAGCTGTTCCTTCGGGGCGTCGGTGTTGGAGACCCCGCACCCAGCCCTCCCCCACACCCCCGGGAAGCGAGGTGTGGCAGGAAGCGGCTGTTGATTCTGGAGGTGGGAGCAGCCACCTCGCTGGGGGGCCTTCAGACCTCCCAGGCAGAGCCTCTCAGCCAAATCCAGCCTCTGCCGCCGCCCGCGCCTTTCTTTCATTTACCAAATTGTGGTTGCGCCTGCCAGCTGTTGTGCTAGCCTTGGATTTGCAGGGACGAGACCGCTGCTGCTCCCAAAGAAACACAGAAAAGGGACATTTAGAATACCTGCTTTTTGTTGGGGGCCATCAAGTCGAAAAAGTACTCATACTGACCCTCAAGAGGGTTTTCAGAGGCAGTAATGTTGAGAGAACAAACAGGTCTGTCTCGGAGAGGGTGAAACCAGGTTACTACTCCTTGGAGGCAAGGATTTTGAAGCTCCTCCTGGCTTGGCCAGGAGGGACCAATTCTTGGAGAAGGACATCATTCTTGGAAGGGTGGAAGGTCAGTGCAGGAGAGGAAGACCCTGGATGAGATGGGTTAACACCGGTGACTGGCAATGGGGCCAGGTGTGATAGTGGGATTGACTCAGGATAGGGCAGGGTTCAGAGCTGTTGTTCATAGGGTTACTATGGGTCATGTCGATTTGATGGCCCATAACCAATGCTCAGGAGGTGAGTGCTAGTCCTCCTGAGGAGCAGCTGAAGGACTAGAATCCAGTGCCTTTGGGATTGCAGCACAGCTTCTTAGCACTAGGCCACCAGAGCTCCCCACACTGATCGCACTGCTTCAAAAACCTGAGGCAGCCTCTGGGGCGGTTAGCTTGGGCAGACTTGGAGCACCCTCTGTGGGGCAAATGATCAGGAAAGAGAAACTAGAAAGAAGAGGAGTGTGCAGGGGACTGAAGAGTCCTAAGCACGGAGACTGCTTTACCTCCAGGCTGAGAGTTCCAGTGCAGGAGTGAGGAGTGCAGGAGAACCAAGTAGAACAATGGTGAGCAGGCACTGGCACGTTTGTCATGCCTACCTGTTGAATCTGGATTTGGCATCTAGCTGCTTCTGAGGTAGTGAAACCCCAGGGTTGGGAAATTCCCCCCTACCAAGTTCCTGGAGATGGATCAAGGGCAAAGACAGGACACCTCAAGAAGCCTGTCAAGAGACTACCATGAGGACTTTGCTTTCCACTTGGTGCCAGGCTACTAACTGAAAGATTGTTAGTTTGAATCTACAATCTCTTAGGAGCTCTAAGGTAGAAAGATGAGCCATCTTCCTCAGAGATTGGATGGAGGGTCACTGTGGGTTGGAATCTACTAAGCAGGACAGTGAGATTCCCAGGCCTCAGAGCCTGGTGCATGAAATGCCACATTTGAAATGGTTGTAAGATGACCTGGGCAGGTGAGGGATGATAAATGCCTGCCTGCGTTCTGCAAAAGCAGAAGCGAAAAGGGAAAGAAGGGAGATTGTTAATGGTGCTTGATGATTGGGGGCACAGCGGGGTGCAGGTTGTGGATCAGGGGGGACAAAAGAAAGTGGGCTGAAGGCTGAGACTCTTGGGGTCCATGGAGAGCTGGGCTCTGCCGCTTTGAGTAATTATGCAGACTGGGGAGCAGCGCAAGGTTTGTTGTTGTTGCACTCAAACTTCTCCATGCTTGTAAAGCAGAGCCGAGCCCCAGAGGGTTTTCAGGAAGCACATCTCCAGACTTTGCTTCAGAAGTGGCCCTGGGTGGACTCTGAACAGCCAGCCTTTTGTTTTAACAGCCAGTTGCTTAACCTCTCACTACCCCATTGGGGGCTTCCAATTCAAAGGAAGGATGTGAAAGACTGGAAACTTGTGTAGTGAGTGAAGCCCCCAACGCAGGAATTCCTCTTTGAGGAAAGCCAGAATTTAAAAACCAGCAGGAGCTATAACCATCCAAAAGATGGTGCTAGAAGGGCAGAGAGCTCAGAGAGTTAAGGCTCTCCGAATAATTTCTCATTCATCTTCCTTTTGCTTCCAGGGGAGCTAGTTTCATACTTTCGGACATTTGCAAGGTTCCTGCATATGTATTGGTTTCTATGGCTGCTGTAGCAAATGGACACAAACTTTCAGATTTAAAGCAACATAAATTGATTGCTTTTGGTTTCTGTAGGTCAGAGTTCCAGGTAGACTCAACTGAGTCAGTGTTTCCCCCCCACCCTTAAGTAAAATTTTTATATTCTACTGGTTTGCTTTAAAAGTTTTTATGTGTTGCTTTTCACACCAGGTATTTCACATTTCTTTCCCTTTCCCTCTACCCATCAAGCTGTGATTACCCTCCTGCCCATGCTCCCCCTTTCCCCCCTTGGTTCCTCATACACATTTTACTAGTTATCTTTCTACTATAATGGTCTTGTACAGTATTTGTCCTTATGAAACTTATTCACTTAACATAATGCTCTCCAGTCCCTCCTAAGTTAGGTAGTGATTTTCAAAAACATTGTTCCTGCATGCTGCATAGTGTTCCATCGTGTGAATGTACCATAACTTCTCCATCCATTTGATTGTGGTTGAACATTTTAGGCTGTTTCCATGTTCTTGTGAGGGTGAATAATGCTGTTATGAACAAATCTTTGTTTATGTCTCAGTTCTCATTTTCTCTGAGTATATTCCAAGAAGTGAAATAGCTGTGTCATATGGAATTTCTGTGTTCAGCTTTCTAAGGAAATTCTAAACTGCCTTTCAGAGAGGTTGTACCATTTTACAATCCCACCAACAGTGTATAAGATAAGAGTTCCTATTTCGCCACATCCTCTTCCAGCATTTATTACTTGCTTTCCTGGTAAATTTTGCCACAGCTACTGGAGTGAGATGGCATCTCATTGTGGTTTTGATTTGCATCTCTCATATTGCCAGTGATTTAAAAAAATGTTTTATTTCATTATTTTTTTGTGTGTACTGTCAAGTCGGATCTGACTAGTACAGGAGGAGATTGCGCCTCCTTCCCAGCAGAGGATCTGGTGGATTCAAACTGCGTACCTCTGGGATTGCAGTGCAGCTTCTTGCCACTAGGCCACCAGAGCTCCCTATTGCCAGTGATTTTGAGCATTTCTTCATTTATTTGTTTGCCACCCAAATATGAAAATTCTTCCCATGTCTTTTGTCCATTTTGTAATTGTGGTATCAGTCTTTTTCTTTTGGAGGCCCTGTAGAAGTCTACAGACTTTTGACATGAGATCCTTGTCTGAAATGGTGTTGCTAGATGTTTTTTTTTCCAGTCAGTAGATTTTCTGATTGTGATCTTAAATGGTCATGATAAGGTGTGGTAGGACTTTCCTGGATCCTTCAGGTTGTTAGCCAAATTTAGTTCTTTGCAGGTATGGGACAGAGATATTCTATTCCCATTGCCAGTGGTCATTTCATTCCTAAAGGCTGCTTGGACTCATCTCATGCTTTCTAGGGTTCTCTCCAGAGGGCAGGACTCTGGCCTCAGCCAAAGTCTCTGATTTTTAGGACTCAGATTAGATTGGACTGACTTGGAAAAGCCAAGATAATCTCCCTGTTTTAAGTCTGTAGTCTTGGTTACATCTTCAAAGCTTCTTTTTTCATATAATGTAGAATATTCAAAGGTTCCAGGGATTAAAAACAGTTGGCACAAAGCCAGTCCTGACTCAGAGCAACTCCAAGTATGGCAGAGCAGCACTGTGCTTCATAAGGTCTGTCCCTCCCCTGTCCCCTAAATGGTTTGTTTGCAGTGGCTGACTCAGGACAGTGGGGTTTGGAAGAGGAGACAAAGCTACTGTGGGAGACTCCATCAGGTTTTTGTTGACTGATTCCCTTTGGCCCTGTGATCACAAATGGGTTTTTTTGTTGCCTGTTTTTATTTTTTAAACTTTGTAGTATGGTTTGTGTGAACATTTACAGTTGCAGATGGTTTGTTCCATTCAACAGTTCATACACATTTTGTTGCATTAAATTGATTATAATCCCAATCAATGTAATAAGGTTGTTGTTAGGTGCCATTGAGTGCAGTATGACTCTTCAGTACACCATTAAATATCAGATCTGAACCCTGACCTAACCTCACAATATCTGACACACATGAGCCCATTGCTGCAGTCAGTGTCAGTCTACCTACTTGAGGGTCTTTCTCCCTTTTCACCATTCTTCTACCTTTCCAAGCATGATGTATCTCTTCAAGGAATAACCTCTTCTAGCAACATGTCCAAAGAGTGGAGTGTGAGATGATATTTTAACAAAGCAGCTACTGGATTTGAAACATGCACTTCTGTGTTGACACACGGTTTCTTAACCATTTAAGGCACTAGAGCACTGTCTGCCATATAGTATGAAATATTCATTATGCTAAAAATGAAATGTTAGTTATTACATTTACTATTATTATGTATCTTCAATATAAATTGAAGCTCAATGTCAAGAAAACAAAGATTCTTACCACTAGGCCAATTGGCAGCATCATTATAGACAGAGAAGAGATTGAGATTGTTAACAGTTTCAGCATGTTTGGTTCCACAACAACAATTATGGCACCAGCAGTCAGGAAATGAAAAAATGAATTGTATTGGGGAAATCTGCTATCAGGGGCCTCTCCAGAGTGCTGTGGAGCAATGGTGTCAGTCTAGAGACTAAGGTGCACTTAATCCAAGGCATGGTCTTCACTATGCATCAGGGAGCTCAACAATGACTAAGGATGATAGATTAAGAATTGATGCCTTTGCGTTGTTGTGCTGGAGGGAGAGTATTGCACATACCGTGGATTACTAAGAGAACAAATAGGTAGGTCTGTTCTGGAGAGGATGAAACCAAGTTGCTTCTTGGGGGCAAGGATTTTTTTTCCCTATAATTATATTTTATTAATTTTCTAAACATTTACAGAGATTTTGTGTCTCCATTCATTCATTGTTGCACTATTCTCTCTACCCTCCTCCCAGTTTGTTCTTGTCCAAATGCCACAGTGCTTGTCAAAGCCAGTTCTGATTAATCTTCTTTGTCAGTGTGTCCTTTGCCATTCCCTATCACTCCTCCCTGAGAGAGACTTCACCCTGAGGGGGGCAAGGATTTTGAAACTCCATCTCACATACTTGGGGCATGTTGCCAAGAGGGACCAGTCCATGAAGAAGGCCATGAGATGGATTGGCTCAGTGACTAGGGTGATGAATGGGGTTAGGCATGTCAGAGACGATGAGATTGAGCAGGGTTCAAAGCTCTTGTACATAGGGTTGCTTTGAGTCACAGGCAACTTCAACAACATGTAACAACTATTATATATAGCTCACAAATTCTATCCTGTTGTGACCAATTTATTTTTATCAATGATTAACAAGCCCCTGGACTTAAATCCTGGTTTTTCTGCTTAACAGTTGTATGGCCCCAAACAAATTCTGTAACCTCTCTCAGTATCTGTAGGTCAAGGATAATAATACATACATGCTTCAGAGATACCTACTTTATTGTACTTACATTTTAGGTAAAGGAGCTCTCTTCGAGTAGTCCATAGGGGATTTTGCTGCAAACTCAAAGTCCAGGCCTCTGTCGAGTTTGAATCCACCAGTAGTAGTTGCAGCTCCATAGGAAGAAGATGGGCAGTCTCCTGCCATATAATTTACAGCCTCAGAAACCCAGTGAAGGGTGTAATCATTCTCGCCTCACTTCTGCCCTCTGTCCTTTCCATGTGTGCTTTCTTGTCCCTTCCTGCTCTCTGACCAAATGCTGCACTTTGAATCTTTCTAAGGAGTGTGTCGCATAATCCACAGGGAGTTGCACTGCTAACCCAAAGGCAGTGTTTGAAATTCATCCACAGATCCCCAGGAGAAAGATGAGCTATCTACTTCCATGAGATACACTAAAAAGGCTTCATTATGCTCTTCTGTCCTCCTTGCCTTTGACTGCTAGCTGTACCAGCATCTGCCCGCAGACCCCCATGCTTGCCACCATTCCTCGCAAAATTGAGGAAATCAAAGACTTTCTCTCCCGGTCAGGCGAAAGGATGCCAAATCTGTCAAGATCAAGAAGAATAAGGATAATGTGAAGTTTAAGCTTCCGTACAGCAGGTACCTTTACACCCTGGTCATCACAGACTAAAGAGAAGGCTAAAAAGCTGAAGCAGTCCCTGTCCCCAGGTTTGGCAGGCAGTGAAAGAGCTGAAATGAACCAACATGCTGATTTGAACTATAAAATTTTTAAACACACACACACATCATTGCTGGCTCTCCATTGGGGTTTTGGTGAATCACACAGGAGTAGATTACTCATCTTTCTCCGTTGGAACAGCTGATGGATTCGAACCACCTGCCTTTGGGTTGACAGCACAACTTTATCCACCAGAGCTCTTCCTGTTTGTAACCTCTGAAAATTTACTGGAGGATAAACTTTGATTTCTACTTTATAGCAATGTTTTTTTAATTTGAAGAAGTCTAAACCTCTTTCGTGTTATTGTGGTTGGGTGCTATTGCGTCAACTTCAACTTATAGTGACTCTGAACTACCGTTTGCTGTCCTATGCCTTATCATCTTTGATACACTGAAGTCTGTTGTTATGCTGTATCTGTCTGTCTTGTTGAGTTCCTTTCTCTGACCCTCTACTTTCCCAAACATGATGTCTTTTTCCAAAGACTGGTCCCTCCTAATAACATGCCCAAAGTATGTGAGAGATTCAACAACCTTATCTCTAAGGACCACCCTGGCTGCACAGTCTCCCAAAAAATATCTGTTTCTTCTTTGCCACTCTGTGGGATATTCAGTACACTTTTCTGGCACCTCAACTTCAAGATCCAGTTCTTCTGTCACCTTTATTCATTGTCCAATTTTTAGATGCATAGCACATAATTGAAAATGTGGTAGTTTGAATCAGACACACCTTAGTCTTTAAACTGACATCTTTGCTCCTTAGTGTCTTTTAAATTTTATTTTATTATTTTGTGTGTGTACCGTCAAATAGGATCTGACTGGTACAGGAGGAGATTGTTCCTCCTTCTCCAGCAGAGGATCTGGTAGATTCGAACTGCACGTCTCTGGGATTGCAGTGCAGCTTCTTGCCACTAGGCCACCAGAGCTGGGATTGCAGTGCAGCTTCTTGCCACTAGGCCACCAGAGCTCCCTGCTCCTTAGTGTCTTGAGGCCCTTGACAGCAGATTGGCCCGGTGCTTTTGATTGCTTAACTGCTGGTATCTTGGATGTTGATCCAAGTAATAAGAAATCATTGGCAAGTTCAGTGTTGTGCCTATTTCTCATAATGTTGCCTGTTGGCCCAGTCCTGGGGATTTTTGTTTTCTTGATGTTAATGTGTATGTAATCCATCTCTGCAGCAAATGTTTTGAATCCTGTTCACTTTTCAGCAGTCAAGGTTGTGTCTGTGTCATCTGCATAATGTAGGTTGTTGTTGAGTTTTCCCTCCAATCCTGAAGCTACTACTTCTTAAGGTCAGGTCCAGCTTCTTGAATGATTTGTTCAGCTTATAGATATAATAGCTATGGAGAAAGGTCACCTTTCTTGATTTTAAAGCATTTGGTGTTCCCTTGTTCTGTTCAGACAGTTGCTCCTTGATTTATATACAGGTTTCGCATGAGCATAATTCCTCTTTTTCTCAATGTTAGCCATAATTTGTTATGACCCACACTGTTAGGTGCCTTTGCATAGTCAATAAAGCAGATAGACATCACCTTATAACTTGCTTGCTGTTAAGCTGGCAGTTGAGCCACAGGAATACATTCAGTTCCAGCTTTGAAGTCTGTGTAAGGACTATTCCTTGAAGGCTGATTTGTTTCGAACTATATCACCAAGACTTTCTTCCGAGACTCTCCTGAATGGACTTGAACCTCCAGTTGTTCAGTCTGTATTCCTCTGGAATGCTGCTGAAGGTTACCTCAGACCTCATTGCCATACAGTCAGAACTGACTCCTAGCCATTGGGATCGCAGAAGGCACAGCAGGAGATTCTCAAGTCTGTCCCACAGAACTGCTGGTAGATTCAAACCACCAGACAGGTGTGGCCTTGGGGTTAGCAGTACAACATCTCCTTGGTGAAGATTAGGGCCTGCATACTCTGGGGCCATCATTTTATCTAGCACAACTTTGTTGTTTGCTGTCAAGGCAGAACTGACCCATAGCTAACTCTCCAGCAGGTTTTCAGAGGCAGTGTATATCACATAAGAAGAGTTTGTTCATCTTTCTCCTGCGGAGCAGTTGGTGGATTGAAACATATACATTTAGGTTGCCAGCACAACTCCTTTCCGCTAGGCCATGAGAGCGCCCTTTTTCCAAA
The DNA here is from genome assembly GCF_000299155.1 of Elephantulus edwardii. Classification (NCBI taxonomy): domain Eukaryota; kingdom Metazoa; phylum Chordata; class Mammalia; order Macroscelidea; family Macroscelididae; genus Elephantulus; species Elephantulus edwardii. Next base: position 1,049,918 of record NW_006400174.1, read on the forward strand.
TGAGAGTTTATCCTTTTACAGTTTAGAAAACTAGAAGTCCAGCTTTATGATGCCAGTCGAAGGGAAGGTCCTTGCCCTGTGTCACCTTTCCTGCAGTCTCTGTAGGCCTGGTGGTCCTTGTGAACCTCCATGTAGCTTTTCTCCTTGGGCATGCAGGGAGAGTCTGGTGGTGGCTTCTTGGTGGTAAGGAGGGGTCCCCCTCTCAGTTTACTTTCCTCCCCTTTTATCTCTAGGGAAATTTTGCTATCACAGGTCACACCCAGGGGAACTACTCTTAAATCCCATTAAGGCAGTGGCCTTGTTAGAGAGTGTTGCATTCCACCCTTAATCCTTGTTTTTTGGGGCACAGTTCAATGCATGATAACTCCAGCTTTGGCTCCCAAAATTCATATCCTTGTCACCTGCAAAATAGCACTTTTTATCCAATCATATTACCACAAAAGGCATTAACTCCAAGTCCAAATTCTGGCCTAGGACAGAATTCTTCATTTGTGACTCTGCAGTGCAAGCTGTTACTTTCAAAGGACAGTGGTAACCCAAGCACAAAGTAGGAATATCCAGAACTAACGAGAAAAACTGGAGAGAAAGGAAGGAGAGAGGCATCAAGCATGTCAAAACCCAGCAAGACCTTTTACATTAGCACATGTCAAGGAGGCCATCTAGGCCTGACTCTCCTTACCAGATGCCAGGTATTGCCTGTTTGGTGCTCAGAGTAGAGGTTGCTTGTCTTGAGCTTCAGCTCTGCCTCCCAGGCAGCCTCGTTCTCTTTGGCTGTGTAGTGACTTTGTCTCCTCAGTCCTGGCAGGCCCTTTCACTCTGCCCTCTTGGACATAGCAGCCTGCCTCTTAGAGCTTAGAACAATTACTCCATCCTACGGACAACCTCATATACTCTGGAATAAAGTTGGCAAAGGTCCTATGCTTGGAAACCTACAGAAACAGCTCAACTGTAGACATCCCAGATGCTGTAGCCTTACCGTTTGAGACAGGGACAATTCTGCTTCCCATGCTTCTTGGTCTCGAAGAGGCCAGCCCTGCCTCAGCCCTGCACCAGTAAATGTTGCAAAGTTCTTTGGCTTTACTGATAAATGCCACTCCACTTGAACTCAGAGGCAACCAGCCTTCAAGCTCTGTTTGGCACTCAGCTCCACCAAGTGCTGAAATGCACCTTATTCTGCCAGATGCCTCTTGCCCAAAGATGTGCCATCTGTGTCAGATTCCATCTCTGCACAACTTTCCTAATTCCACTGTCGTGGTTTTCTGCTGCTAATTCTTGTCACCGGTGCTATCTCTCTGGGGTTAAAATTCTCCTTTTCTTTTAAGCCTTCTCTAGATTTCTATTTAACATAATCTGTATTTGAGCATGTTGCTAGGAGAGGCTGCTCTTTAGAGAAGTACATCATAGTTGGAAAGGTGAAGGTCAGCGAAGGAGGGGAATGCCCTTAACCAGATAGATTGCCACAGTGACTGCAGCAGTGGAGTAAAGTGTAATGCCCTCAACCAGATATTGACAATAACCCCTGCAGTCAACACCCCCAATAGTACAAATTACAAATAATACAATTTTTTTTAAATGAAGACATTTAAACCAAAATAACTGAGACTAGATTAAGTACATTCATTCATCAAGTACAATAAATTTAGCATTGCTGCTTATAGTCATGAAAAAACAATTTCACATGCTTTCCTAAATCTTCCAGTACAACCCCTTGATAAAGTGTCTTTGTGCACCCCATTTTCATTTATATGCAGGTGCATCATACGTATTTAGAACTATATAACTTCAGAGTTAAACTGTTACTATATATTGTAAGTGAACACAAGACCAAAACTGAATTCCAATGATGATAATATTCTTTAATCTTTTACGTATATTTCAATTTGTTTCATCACATGGGTAATATTTCCTCTTATTAAATCTGGTCAAAATAAGTAGTGACAACTCAAAAATGTAGGCTCCAACCTTATTACATTACCAAGCATTTTAAATAACAATAAAATCACTCTGTACATCAAAAAAGTAATTTTATACTCATTGCCAACCTCTATTTCCTCTTAAAAGGAAATTTTCATTCTTGATGGCTTGACGACTTGTTCACAAGATAGAGGGAGCATTTACATGATGGTACTTGACAGAGCTTTGCTTTTGACTTGCTCTGTTGTTTATGCTGTTGCTGTAAAGAATTACAGCCACGAAACCTTCCATAAAGTCAACCCAGACATGTAGAGTTGAAACCAATTTGCATTTTATTTGCAATATACCCACTCTGCATTGCTCTTCCTTTGTGCTCTTCCCCCCACCCTTTGTGCTCTTTTTAAAAATCAAATATTTAAGGGGTTTAAAACAGTTGTGGTGGTTATTGATTGCCTGCAAGTCAAGCATGACTCATAGCGACCCTATGAACAAAAGGCCTGAAGTCCCTCTAAAACTGTTGACATTTATAGAGTTTCTGGAGGCTTGTTATTTAGGAAGTGGATGCCACTCCTGTTTCCAAACCTGTCATAGTATGTTATATGTCATTTAGTCACCTGTGATGTACAGTGACCCTCTATGTACAGCAGCTCTGAACCCATCCCTGTCCTAAGTCAATCTCACTAATTCCAACACCTAACCCCCATTGCCCCAGTTACTGTATCAATCCATCTCATGTGGGGTCTTCCTCTCCTGTGCTGTCTATCCACCCTTCTGAACATCATGTCTTTCTCCAAGGACCGATCTTTCCTGGCCACGTGCCCAAAGTAAGTGAGGTGGAGCTTCAAAACCCTAGCCTCCAAAGAGCACACTTTAAAATGATAGTCTTTAGTACTCACACAGTCAGTTTCTGTCACCCAGAGAGAGGGTCCTTCTCAGCTAACTCAACCTGCCCTTTGATAAGTTTCTCTCAGCCCTTTCAGGGATCCTTCCTAGTACCCAGGCCTTGAAATAGGGTCTCTGACATGGGAAACGCCTCTTGAAGGATATAATAGGAAACATTTTCCCAGGAGCTATAGAAGCCACACCCTGGTGTCTTGTTTGTATATACCTTCGAGTTGTCTGCAACTCATAGTGACCCTGTGTACAACAGCTCTGAAGTCTACCCTGTCCTGAGTCAGTCTCACTGACTCTGACACAACTACCCACATTGCCCTAGTTACTATATCAGTCCATCTTATCCTCAGTCTTCCTCTCCTGTGCTGTCCCTCTTCCCTTTCAAGCATGATGTCCTTCTGTAAGGACCGGTCTCTCCTGGCCACATGCCCAAAGTATATGAGATGGAGTTTCAAAATCTTAGCCTCCAAGTAGAAACTTGGTTTCACCCTGTCCAAGACAGACCTGTTTGTTTTCTTGGCAGTTTATGGTATGTTCAGGACTCTTCTCCAGCACCACAACTCAAAATAACCAATTCTTCTGTCATCCTTAGTCATTATCCAGCTCTCTAATAAATAATTGCCGAGACCATAAACTGGATCAGGCATACCTTAGTCTCTAGAGTGGTAAGGAATTACACTTCCAACCCAAAGACACATGGTTCAAATCCATCAGCTGCTCTGCGGAAGAAAGATGAACATTCTCTTCACATTTACTGCTTCTCAAACCCCACTGGAGGGTCAGCTGTGGGTTGGTTCTGACTTGACTATACTCAATAACAGCAAGAACATGGGACAGCAGCTTGCATTCGTGTATAGTGTGGTGCTCTCCAGTCCCTGCTTGTTGTGAAATAGCAAGCATGCAGTTTGTTTCAGAGGGTGTTGGGAGGGAAATGAGATGTTGAGAGCCACTCTGCTCCGTCCCCTTGCAGAAAGAGTTTGTGCAGTGTGGAATGGTAAGAATGGGAGTTAGTGACTCTGGGACAGACCTAAGGGAAGCGACAGGGTGAGAGCAGTGGTGAGTCTGTGGGTAGGCTCTGTGTGGCTTGTCACTGAGCCCCCCACTCCCATGCAGACCTCGGGAGAAGCCACCCTGGGGCCCTGGGGCTGTCTCCTCATAAGATTGTTGAGTTCCTTTTGAAAATACTCACTGGCCCGCGTGACTTCACTGTGCCTGAAAAAGCAGGCTCCAACTTTGTGTCAGAACATTGTTCCTTTTTCTGAGTACCATTCCATTGTATGGGATGTGTCACTATCTGTCCATTGGGAGAGACACTTTGGGTTGTTTGCTCTTTAGGCCACTGTGCCTAAGAAAGACTGGGTTGCTTAGGGTTGTTGTGCCATGCCATCCAAGGAGAAATACTCAACATCCAGGGGAAGAAAGTGGTGTGGGAAACATCCGCAGGAATAAGGCAGGTGGGCATCCCAGTGAGCTGTTGGTGAGGTGCCTGGCCTGGGGCAGAACTCTGGCTCCCATCTACATGGGTGAGGTTGGTGAAAGAGAACCTGGGGTGAGGAAGTGGCCTGGTGTCACTGGTTCCTCAGTCAGCAAAGCTACAGGAGCCAGTGCCCATCACCAGTGCCTATTTTGGTTAGTGTGTTCAGTCCTGGTGGGTGTAGTTCTTTGTTCCTTTCCAAATAACATTGTAGAAATTTTAAAAAACAGGAAGGTGTTTCTCCAGTCTCTGCCTGGGAATGATTATTACTGATATTTTGAACTCTTTCCTTTAGTTCTGTTTCTGTATGTGGATAACCTTATACAGATCCATTTTAGAAATTGGACTTTGTGGGTTCAGTTTGTTGTTGTCGAGTGTCAAATACAACTCATAGTGACCTGATGAACGATAAATCAGACCCCTGTGCCATCCCTATAATTTCTGCCACACTTGAGGCCATTGATGCAGTCACTGTGTCAATGCACCTAGTTGAGGATCTTCCTCTCTTTTACTTACCCTCCATCTTTCCAAGCATGATGTCCCTTTCCAGGGACTATTCTTGCCAAAGTACATGAGAAGATTGACCATACTTGCTATTTTTTTTTTAGATTTATTAATATTTTTATTGGGAAAAGTATATTGGGGGTACAAGGAGGTGAGGGTTGGGGGCAGAAGGGTGAGGATGGGCCAGGATGCAGTTGCAGAGCTGCACAGTTTGGTCAGTGGGGGGAGCAGGTGAAGGAAATGATGAGGGTCCAGTGGGGACCAGATGCTACAGAGGAATGACAAGCATTTTCCAATAGTA
>NW_006400174.1:1055443-1062002 GCF_000299155.1 Elephantulus edwardii
GGCAGCCTGCCCCGGGCAGATGGCCACGACGGCTCGCCCCAGGCAGAGGGCCGAGGGCAGCCCACCCCAGGCAGAGGGCCGCGACGGCTCGCCCTGGGCAGAGGGCCGCAATGGCTGAAGTAGTCTTTTTTTAAAAAAGAAGAAGAAAAAGTGCGTGTGTGTGTACCATCAAATTGGATCTGACTGGTACAGGAGACTGCCCCTCCTTCTCCAGCAGAGCATGAAGTAGAGTCTGGGTTCCCCCCCTACCCCCAGGTGCCTCTCGGGGCCTGGGTTTCAGCTGTCCACACCACAGCAGTGGGCAATGAGCTTAAAGCCCCTGATGGCTCTGGGCGCTGACTCTCACCAGTGGCTATGGATGAAGTCACAGGCGATTTTCAGCCAGCGCCGGCATACTTGCTTCTAAGGAGCACTCTGGCTGCACTTTTTCCAAGACATATCTGTTGTTCTCTTGACAGTCCATGGGACAGTCTCCATTCTTCTCCACTGCAACTCAAAGACATCCATTGTCCAGCTTTCTCACACTTCCACTGTGTCTGTCGGTTCTGAATGGGCTCTGCCTATAGTCCAGTTCAGGGGACATGCAGACCATACCCTCAGGAGAATCTTCCAGATGGTCACACTCCATCTGGGTTCCAGTGCCTTCATTGTTAAGGGCTGGACTGATTGCTAGTTGTGGGAATAGACATTTTTAAGAATTTTGATAGTTCATGCCTGGCACAGGCCTGAGATCCTCAAGCTCAGTGAGCTGTGCAGCAAGGTGACTTGGTGCTTCAGCCTTCCGCAGGCATCCCACATTCTTGATAACGGTACATTGCTATTTTTTGGTACAGTTTCATTGTGAACTATAAATTCTCATAGAAGTAGAAGTAAAAGAAAAGGTCTCCCGGGCTTCTCAAGTATTAGTAACACATTACCGGTTAGCAATTTCTCCAAATTACAGAAAAGTAAAGATGTTAGTTTGAGGACTAAGGTGTGCTTGATTCAGACCAAGGTCTTTTCAGTCACTTGCTGCTGAGAGCTGCACAGTGAATAAGGGTGACAGAAGAAAACTTGATACCTTTGAGCTATGGTGTTGGAGAAGAGCACTGAATGTCCCATGGACTGCCAAAAGAACACACGTGTCTTAGAGAAGGTGTAGCCAGAATGCTCCATGGAGGCAAGGATGGTGACACGTGGTCTCTCATACTTTGGGCATGTTGCTAGGAAAGGCTGTTCCTTAGGAACATCATGCTTGGAAAGGCGGCAAGACAGCAAAAGAGAGGAAGACCCTCAGCCAGGTGGATTGACAGTGACTGCATCAGTGGGCTTGAGAGTGTCAGTGATTGTGAGATTGACACAAGATAGGACAAGGTTCAAGTGTGTTTTCATAGAGCTGTACTCGACTCAACAGCACCTCCAAGCTGTGGTGGCCTAGTGGTAAGAAGCTGTGCTGCAATTGCAAAGGCGCGTGGTTCAGTCTACCAGCTGCTCCTTAGAAGAATGGGCAGTCTCCTCCCATATAAGATTTACTGCCTGTGAAAACCCAGTGGGAAGCTGTGGGTCAGTTCTGACCCAACGGCACAAACAATAACAACAAACCTTGAATATTTTTTCACTTTTTAAAAAAAAATTATTTAAAATAAAATTATTTTATACTGGTTTACTTACAAAGTTCATATACATTGTTTTTCACACTGGATCTTTCCTATTTCCTTTACCCAGCCCTCCCTCCTCCCATCAAATTGTGTGACGTTATGATTAATCACCAACCCTGCACACACCCCATTGCTCCTCCCTCCTCCCTTGGATCCTCATACACAGTCTACAGTAATAGTCTTGTACAATATTTATCCTTATGAGACTGACTTAGTTCACATAGCATAATGCTCTCCAGTCCCTCCCAAATTAAGTAGTAATTCGCAAAATTATTGCTCCTGTGTGCTGCCAAATATTCCATCATGTGAATGTACCATAATTTCTCAATCCATTCTATTTTAGTTGGACTCCTGAATATTTTAAAGTACATGACATAATACAATTTCAACTATGAATATACTTGAATACAGATCACCAAAGATAAGCGCCCCTAATACCAAAGCATCCTGTAAGATAAGCATTTTTTAAAATCATGTTGTTGTTGTGATGTGCCATCGAGTTGCCTGCGACTCATAGCAACCCTATGTACAACAGCCCTAAACCCTGCTCTATCCTGTGCCAGTCTCTCCTCCAACACACCCATCCTGATTACTCCAGTCACTGAATCAATTCACCTCATAGAGGGTTTTCCTCTCCTGTGCTGTCCCTCCACCCTCCCAAGCATGACGTCCTTCTCAATGACTGGTCCCTCCTTGCAACATGTCCAGAGTATGTCAGACAAAGTTTCAGAATCCTTGCCTCCAAGGAGCAACCTGGTTTAACCCTCTTAAGGTTGAACCTGTTCATTTTCTTAACAGTCCATGGTATATTCAGTACTCTTCTCCAAACAGCTCAAAGACCTCAATTCTCCTTCTGTCCTTCCTAGTCATTGTCCAGCTCTCTGACACATAGCAAGTGATGGCAAAGACCACAGCCTGTATCTGGCACACCTTAGTCTCCAGAGTGACACCATTGCTCTTCAGTACTTTGGAGAGGTTTCTAACAGCAGACTTTCCCATTGCAGTACGTCTTTTAATTTCCTGGCTCCTGGTACCAAGAGTGTGGAGCCAAGCAAACTAAAGCTGTTAACAATCTCAGTCTCTTCACCATCCTTCATGATGCTGCCAGTTGGTCCAGTGGTGAGAATCTTTGTCTTCTTGACATTGAGCCTCAGTCCATATTGAAGGCTACAGTCCTTGACCTTTTGCAGCAAGCGCTTCATGTCCTCAGTTTTAACAAGCAGGGTTGTATCATCTGCATAATGCAGATTGTTGATGAATCTTCCTCTGATCCTGATGCCCCACTTCTCCTCATACAGCCCAGCCTCCCAGATAATCTGTTCTGCATATAGATTTAAAAGGTATGGATATAGGACACATCACTGGCATACACCATTCCCAATTTTGAACCATGCAGTATCTCTTTGTTCTGACGACTGCCTCCTGGTCCAAGTATAGGTTTAACATAAGCACGATCAAGTATTCTGGGATTCCCATTCTTCTCAGAGTCAGCCAGTTTGTTGTGATCCACACTGTCAAATGCCTTTGCATAATCAATGAAACACAGACATTCCTCTGGGACTCCCTGCTTTTAGCCATGATCCATCTAACATTAGCTACAATAGTACCATGACCCCTTCTAAATCCAGCCTGCACTTCTGAAAGTTCTCTGTTGATGTGCTGTTCCAGTCATTTTTGGATAATCTTCAGCAGAATCTTGCACATTGCTTCCCCCTGCCCCTTCCTCCACCCACCAAACTGCAACCCTATAATTTCCCTACTCTCAGCTCCTCTGACCCCACTCCTTCCCTCTTTGCATAGCCATACACTGACTATCCTTCTGTTTTTACAATAATGGTCTCATACAGTATTTGTCTTTATACAATATTTGAGCCTGAGTTCCTTCACTCCGCATAATACCCTCTATACCCTCTAGCTTCTCACATGTTATATAGTATCTTTCAAAATTGTTACTCCTGAGAGCTGCATACAGTTCATTTGATGAGCATTTTAACAAGGTCATGAGTTGGCACAGTTTATCCTTCCAGTGGGATGGACTCTGTAGAGTGCCAGGCCATTGCCTCTAGGCTCCCAGCTTCTCCAGCTCTTCTAGTTCTTTAGAGCTCTCATCAGTAGTTTGGAATCAGTTACAAAGTCCTTGCCAAGTATTTCAGATAACAGTATTTTCAGGGCAGTTTGGATTGTCTTTCAGTGGACATCTTTTATTACTTTCAGTGACTTGGAAATTGAAGAATGGAGAAAGAAACCCAAAGACAAAGTACTTTTGATTTCTTGTTTTTGATCAAGTTTTGTGTGTGGTTTGTTGTGTTATTCTGGTTTTTGTTGGGAGTTGGGGTTTTTTTCCCCCTTTTCTGCAAGACTAAAAGCCTCTTTCCTACCTCTAGCTTTATCTCACATACTTTGGGGATGTTAGGAAAAGCTGTCCCTTTAAAAGGGACATCATGCTCGGAAAGGTCAGCAAAAGAGGAAGACCATTGCCTAAATGAATTGATACAGCAACAGTGGGCTCAAATGTGTCAGAGATTGTGAGATGGACACACAGGACAGGGTTCAGATCTCTTGTTCATAGGGTCACTGTGAGTCGTACTTGACTCAGTGGCACCTACCAACAACAAATACGTATAGATCAAAGTAGGAAATTCTGAAAACCCACGTTTTTCTTGTTAAAAATGACTTTCATGCTACCTAAGTCAAAGGGCCAGGAGGCAGACTTAGTAACAAAGGAAGAAACAACAGTCTCCTTTGGGTAATATAGAGCATTGTGCTGCTGCCAGCTGTTGACCAGGTCAGAGTGGTTCCATTCTCTTGAGACCAGGCATTTGGTTTTGTTACTGTTGGTAATTAAACAATGGGGTCTTACTATTTCGTGTTGCCGAGGTAAAACAACCTGGGGAATAGAGGATGTGAGCCAATGGTGAAGAATTGGAAGGACAGAGGGGTGCTCTTGGATGTTCTGCTCTGTTGCTTTCTAAAGACCTAATATAAGAATATTATAAAAGTTTATCTCAAGTTTGTTCCTATGAGGTGGAGGTAAACAACATCCTAAATGTCTAGCATTCTCATTCTCTACCACCCTTTCATTTCTAACATTAGAGTTCCTCCTTCCCCGTAGCACTCTCCCTCGCATCTTTGATTCCATAATTCAGGATAGTATTTCTCACAACTCATGAACTGTCAAAGGCTTTTAGAGGCTGACAGGTCTCAGATAGGAGTGATGCATCACCTGGGAGACTTCTCTTAACTCATGTGGCAACAGGGGCTCACAAGCCTGAATCAGCAGGTTAAATGGCAAGCAGCTGACCTCAAGAACCAGAGGCAGTCATGGGCTGCATTCAGGAGAGAACTTTGTCAGAACATGTAGAGGAGAACTTCATGCAAACTCTCCTTATTTGAGCAAGGTTGTACAAAGTGGTGACTTGGGTAACTTACACTTCCTGGTAAGAGAGATACATCCTGCCATCCTGGACAGATCTCTCCCATACCAGACAAAAGCCACACAAAATTGAGGACAAATACATCATTCTGTAACTGCCAAATTACAGATTGTTAAAGATTATTGCCCAGTCAAGTGAACACTTGACCTTAATCATCTCATGTCCCATACTCTTTATTTGCATTAGCACTGGCTGTTCAGGCCCCTGTTCCTACTGTCCTAAAGTGTTTCAAGTCTCCGTCTCCTGGTTTGATGAAGTGCCTGGCACAGCAATCCTAGGCCCAGAAAATTCTTTGTACTCCTAGGTCTTCTAGATAGTAGCAAAAGTCATGCAGCAAATGCTCATGCATTTGTAGTTGCTAATTGTAAACCATAACAAATATGTTTTGCAGAGGGTGCAGTGCTCTTTAGATGCAAAGATTATGAGGCTTTGCCTTAAATACTTTGGGAATGTTGCTAGGAGGGACTAATCCTTGGAGAAGGATATTGTGCTTGGAAAGGTAGAAGGTCTGAGAGGAAGACCTTGACAAGGTGGATTGACACAGTGACTGCTGCAGTAGACTTGAATGTATCAGGAAGTGTGAGGATAGCACAGGATAGGACAGTATTCCGATATTTATAGGGTCTTTCTGGGCTGTACTCAACAGCACCTAACAACAATTGTAAGCCTGGCAGAATGGCATGACTGGCCAGTCGCTGTAATTTTCCACTTTATTTGCCTGGTCTCATCCCAAAAGCATGTCATATACCTGTTGACATAATAAGCAAACCATCCAGTCCTTTTGGTGGGCCACAGATGATTCACACTGACTTAATTTTATTCAGTTATGTGATGAGTGCTACCAAGACAGTGGTCAGGAGTCCTATGTCAGGTAACCCTCTATACCAAACTGAGTAATGTTTTATTTTGTTTGTTTGTTTGTTTTGCCTTTTTAAAATTTTCATTTTATATTGGTTTGCTTACAAAGTTCATATACATAGTATTTAACACTATCCTGTTTTATACAATCATTCCCTGAGTGCTGCATAGTATTCCATCATGTGAATGTACCACAATTTCTCAATCCATCTGATTGATTGTGATTGGACATTTGGGCTGTTTCCATGTTCTTGGTGAATAATTACAGTGAGTAATAATAGCAATGGTGAATAATGATGCTGCTATGAACATTGGTGTACAAGTCTCCATTTGTGTCTCATTTCTGATTTCCTCAGCGTATATTACTAGCAGGGAATAGCTGGGTCATATGGAATTTCTGTGTCCAACTTTTTTTTTTAATTTAAATTTATTGTTCTTTTCAGTAAAAATTTACAGAGACTTTGGATTTCCATTCATTCATTATTGCACTTTTCTCCCCTCCCAACCCTGCCCCCTAGTATACTACCTTCTTGGAAAAGTAAAAGAAAAATTCTTTACAATCCCTCCCCCAAGTCCACTCCACCATGTAGCCTTCACTCTAGACTCCTGTCATGACAAAAATACCTAATC
>NW_006400174.1:1063457-1095013 GCF_000299155.1 Elephantulus edwardii
AGTTGTATCCCCCTAAAGTGTACAAAAAAAGCCAACTTTGTTTGCTCAGGGTCGACTCCTCTATCTCCTGCCAGAGATACGGGTCAGCCTGGAGCTCCGCAATAAACCTCTCCTCTTGCTGTTGCATCAAGCCGGTGTCTTGGAGTCTTGGGTCTTCGCCGTCCACTCGGGACAGGACAGGACCACCGGTTCGGGGGTCCTTCAATGGTTCTACCATTTTACAGTCCCTCTAACAGTGTATGAGAGTTCCTATCTTTCTGCATCCTCACCAACATTTATTGTTTGCTTCCCTGCTAAACTTTGCCACTGCTACTAGGGGGAAATGGTATCTCATTGAGGTTTTGATTAGCATCTCTCTGACTGCCAGTGATTTTAAGCATTTCTTCATCTGTCTGTTGGCCATCTGAATGTCTTCCTCTTTGAAAAGTCTTTTCATATCTTTTGCCCATTTGTAACTGTGTTATCAGTCTTTTTCTTGTAGATGCCCTGTAGTTTGTCATGAAACCCTTGGCTGAGATGGAATTGCAAATATTTTTTCCCAGTGAGTAGGTTTTCTTTTTACCCTCTTGGAAAAGGTGGGTTTTTTGTTTTGGGTTTTTGTGTTTTTTAGTGTGTGTGTGTGTGTGTGTACACCATCAAATCAGATCTGACTGGTAAAGGAGGAGATTGCCCCTCCTTCTCTAGCAGAGCATCTGGTGGATTTGAACTGCATACTTCTGGAATTGCAGTGCAGCATCTTGTCACAGGCCACCAGAACTCCTTGGAAAAAGTTTTTTATGTACACAGGGATTTAATCTTTAGAAGGTCCCATTCATCAATCTTATCCTCTCCTGGTTGTGTATTTCTGGTTGTGTTTGTCAGCCTCTTTATACAGTGTGCTAGGCCTTCTAACGTTGGTCCCACTTTGTCTCTTAAAATCTTTATGGTTTGGGGCTTTACCCTAGGTCTCTGGTCCATCTTGAGTTGATTTTGTGTAAGCTGTGAAGTGTGGATCCTGCTTCAATTTTCTGCTTGTAGCAGTCCAGTTTTGCCAGCACCATTTGTTGAAGAGGTTGTTGCTTCCACATTTCATGAATTTTGTTTCCTAGTTGAATATCAGTTGACCATAAATAGTTGGGTTAGTTTCTGGGTTCTCGATGCTGTTCCAATAGTGTATATGCGTGTCATTATACAAGTACCATGCTTTTTGACGATTAGAGCTGTGTAGTAGGTTTTTAAATCATTATTTTGTCTCTCACTTCATTATTTTTTTTCCGAGTAATGTTCTATTGTATACATTGCATTTTGTTTATCCATTCGTCTGTAGGTGGCATTTACATCTGTTTCTTTTGTAAAAGATCACCGTGCCATGCACATACCTGTTCAAAATCCACCCCAAGAGATCACTTGATTGATGGATATTGTGGTTCTCAAAGGAGGCAAGAAAACACCCAATGTTTCCTTTGGGTAGAACATACTCCAGAAATGTCTTCTGCATCTGAAGTCAAGAGGTTAAATGTGTGACCCCTGGAGCTCTGGTGACCTACCAATTAGGATCTGCACTGCCACACCAAAGGAACATGGTTCAAATCCACCCACTGTTATGTGAGAGAAGGATGGGCAGTCTCTTCTCACGCAATTTTGTTGTTGTTATGTGCCATTGAGTCAAGTACAACTCATGGTGACTACATGAACAAAAGATTTGAACCCTGTACTATCCTGTGCCATCCTAAACTTCCTGACACACTAGAGCTCATTGTTGCATTATCCATGTCAGTCCACTTGGTTGAGAGTCTTCCTCTCCATCACCAACCTCCACCCTTCCGAGTATCTTGTTCCTCTCCAAAGAATCGCCCCTCCTAGCAACATGCCCGAAAGTATGTGATCACCAGTAAGGTGTCATCATTCTTGCCTCCAAAAGGCATCTGGCTGCATTCTCTCCAAGACATATCTGTTTGTTCTTTTAGTTGTCCATGGGATGTTCATTGTTCTTCTCCAACACCCCAGCTCAAAGACATAAATTCTTTTTCTGTCATCCTTATTCTTTGTCCAGCTCTCAGATGCATACTTAGCAAGTTATCAGAAAGACTGTGAACTGAATCAGGGGCACCTTAGTTCTCAAACCGACATCATTAATCCTCAGTAATTTGGAGATTTCCCTAACTGCCAGTTTTCCCAGTGCAATGAATCTCCTTATTTCCTCACTGCTGCTACCAACTGATTGTGGATCCAAGAAAGATAAACCTGTTGACAGTGTGGGCTGGAAGCTTCTTGTTTAAACTGATCAAGACATTGTGGGAGGGCTTTTGTATTTTTTTAATTGATATTTTAATGAAAGTTTATAGAGAACATGGATTTCCGTTCATTCATTATTGCACATTTTTTCTTCTCCGCCTACCCCTCCTTTGCTTTTCTCTGGGGGAAAAAAATTCTTTCATTATACAATTCTTCCCCTCCCCGCCCCAAGTCTACTTTACTGTACTGCTCTTATTCTGGACTTTTGTCATGCAAATAATACCTAATTCCTTTTTAAGCAGTTCTCTCCCTCATCTGTTTCAATGCTGTGTACATTATTTATTCCCTTTTTTCTTAGTTTCCCCCCACCTCCATGTCAGTCCTGTTTTATAACAGTGGCATTATGCAGTATTTGGCCTTTTGTGACAGGTATTTCACTTAGCATAATGTCCTTCAGGGTCACCCATTTTGTATATTTCATGAGTTCCTTGTTTTTCAGTGTTGTATTCCATTTCTCCCCCTATCCATTTGTTTGTTGATGAGCATTTAGGTTGTTTCCATCTGTTTGCTTTGTGAACAATACAGCAGTAAACATGAGTGTACATGTATCTGCTTAGGTGGCAGTCCCAGGAGTGGAATTGCTGGGATAAAGGGTATTTCTTTTTCTAACTTTTTGAGGAAGCACTATACTGCCTTCCAGAGTCGTTGTATGATTTTACACTCCCACCAGCCATGGATAAGAGTCCCAGTTTCTCCACAATCTCACTAGCATTTGTTTGCTGCTCTGTTGAATTTTGCTATTCTTACTGGGGTTTAGATGATATCTCATAGTTACAGTTGTTTTGGGGCCCTTGTATTTAAAAGTAGGCTGGTTGGTTCCTGCCAAAGAGTATCTAGTTTGGAACAGTTGGATTCTGAAGGGTAGGTTGTTGTGATTTAATTGAAAGTCAAGTGTAAGCCGATTGGCCTCTTTCATTTAACAGATGTGGGCTGGAAGCCTCTTATTTAAATCAATCAGGACCTGGTAGACAGACCTTTGCATTTAAAAGTCTTTTGGACCTGATGTTAATTGTGTTTTGGGAGAACATTGTTTTAAGTGGTACAGTACTTGTCTGTCAGCTTGTTGTACTGAAATAAATTAGGGTTGCTGTGATACAGAAAGCTGTGCCACTGGTGTGCCACAGGCCATGAGGGTTACCCATGCTGGACAAGTTTTGTTGTGCCTGGTTAAGACAGACTGGGAAGCTGGATGGGCTATCTGCTTCTTAAATAACAGGCCTTTGGAAATCCTATGAACAATAAAGAAATGAGGGTAGTTATAGTAGTGTAGTGGTTGAAATCCTATGTGATTTACTGCCTCTGAAAGCCCACTCGGAGGTTCAGCCATGAGTAGTTTGTGACTCAACACCACACACCAAAACAAGGGGGAAAGGATCTTCTGCTTCAGATACTGTGGAGCACCAGAGGCTGTCTGCCCAGAGAGTATCATTTGGCAGTCATAAAACGTTAGACCTGTGTGGGACCTGGCAGTGCCCAGATGTCAGTATTGGCCAGTGGGAGAGGCCTGAGTGAAAGGGATCAGGAAGCAGGACTCTGGAAGAGAGCAGGGAGGACACAACATCAATGTTGAAAGGAAGAAGCGGGGACTGTCAGGTGCTTGTCACCTTCACATTGCACTGGCTTCCTTGCTGAGAAGTTAGCAACCGCCACAGCTGGGGTCCTGCATGAGGGACACATGCATTCCCAGGAGAATAGCTGCCCAGGGAAGCCACTGAGAACTGAGCAACCACCAGAGTTGAGGTCCCAGGGTCCCAGATGAGAGGCATATCCAGGAGGACAGCTGGTTAGGGAGGTTCATACACTCATTTTTCAGACACCTGCTCAGCAGGGGGCACATGAATATCAAAACCCAGGGGAGACATTGGAGGTATGTTAGGGAAAAGGATATCGTGCTTACATAGTTGGAGAGTCAACAAAAGAGACCCTCAGTGAGAGGGACCAACACAGTAACTGTAGCAATGAGATCAATTATATAAGTGATGATGAGCTTGGCACAGGATGGGACAAGATTCAAGTCTTTACGTAGAGTCACTCTAAGTCATGCTTGGCACAGCAGCAACAGGGAAACTGCTAATTTTTTTCTCCTCTTTAACGGTTAGTGTTTTATCATTTGTTTTACAAGTCAGTGCTGAGGCATCATGAACAGCCTATGCACTGTTCTTAATGCATGTGCCAGAAAGCTACGTAGTTATAATTCTGTTCTAATGCCATTGGCTTCACAGCTTTACATTTGGAGGCAGTTTTCACTAAGAGAAAAACAAGTAAGAATAAATTAAGTTGTTGGTAAACTGTTGTATTACTACATCTCAATGGTTCTGTTTATTATCACACATACTGCACACTCAAATTTTCAGCCCTTCATTATTGCAAAGTTGTAAAAAAAAAAAGTTGTTAGGAAAATGGGACTGTCATAACCAAAAGACATTCTAGAATCCACCCCGTTCTGACAGGAAGAGCATGATAAAAAAATGTTACTAAAAAACTGCATGGAAAATAGACTTAATTTAAAATATTCAAGTCATAAATGCACAATCGTGACTCCAAATTGTCATTTAAATATGTTTTGCATGATGGGATCTAAAAACTCCCTCCCTCCCCATGCATTGTTACACTGACACACAGTTTAAAGCTTTCCACGATTTAACAGCCCTCATTTTCTGGTTGTACTAAATAAAGAAATAAACTACCAGCAGATGATCTCACTCTTTTAAGGAAAAGCATTTACACTTTAAAAATGGGAGAAAGTGAGATTTTTCTTCTTTTTGAAGATGTTTCTAGAGCTACCAACAAAACTTCCTTGGGATTGCAAAACAATTGATAAAAATATTCTTCTATAACTTTCCTGGCAGAGGAAATCCCATGATTACAAAGATGGTTTTTCCAGACCTAGATTCACCCATACAACTGCAGATGTGCTGACCTCTGCAATCTCCCCAAGTGTGGGCAACTCTCCTGCATAATTTGTTGTGGGAGACTGTGTATGTTTTCCCTTGGGAGAATTATTATTCCCCTAGATTGTGCAAGCAGGGAGATACAGGGACAATTTATATGGCATGTATGTACGGTGGTTCGGAACTGACCCACAGCCGACCCTCCAGCAGGTTTTCGGAGGCCATAAATTGGGTGGGAGATAGCCTATCTTTCTCCCTGGAACACCTGTCAGTTTGGAACCGCATGTCTTTGGGTTGGCACCCCAACTCCTGACCATTGAACCACCAGAACTCCCTATGTGACATGGTAAATAAATATTAACCAGACTTGGCCACTTTCCTGTTTTATCAGAGGCTCTATGTACTCACTTTGTATTTTTTTGTCTCTATACTTTATGCAGATAAATCTTTAGTTTCCTGGTTAGCCACTTCATCCTGTTTTCCCTTTGCTCTCCCCTTTTCACTTTTGTTAGCACTTTTTGGTCAGAAGGCTTCTCCTTCCTGTCTGTGTTTTTAGGCTTTATTTCCATTTCTCTGGCCAAGCTGACCTTCCCTGACACATCTTGGCAGCTGGAAGCCTTTGGACTGTAGCGGGGACCCTTAGCCTTCATGAAGCAGGGCTGCCTGGCTACTGCCCGAGCTGCTCAGAGTGACGGCTGATGATCTTGTACATCAAGTAGAACTGTGTTTCTTAGTGTTTCAGATAACTGGTTTTTCAGAGTAGGATGTGATGCTAACACTTGTTTACCTGGCACCCCCTGGATAGGCTCGAATCTGCCATCTTTTGTTAAGTGGCTGAGCACTTAACTGACTCAGTGCTTTATAATATTGACTGCTCCCTCCTCATAGCCTCATAAAGCAGGGAAGGTGGAGTATTGCTAGGGCTGCCAGCACTCGTCCACCCTCTCCATCTAGTCCGTCTCCTGTTGACATACTCTTAGCTAATTCCTAGCTGTGACTTCCTAAGAACACACATTTTCCCTTTTCTAAACTGATGCAGGAAAACACAGATCCTCCAGTCAACCACAGGGCCACCAGTCAGCATCATGATGAAGAAAAGCTTGAAGCTGTCAGTGCTTTCATCTGAACTTTGTCAACAGTCAACACCCTTGGTACCAGAAGTCAGGAGATGAGGAGACGTATTACATTGGGCAAGTCTACTGCCCAGGAATTGTCCAAAATACTGAGGAACAGTGATGTCAGTTTGAAGACTAAGGTGCTCCTGATTCAGGCCATAAATCAGATGGGAGATAGCCCATCTTTCTCCCTAGAACACCTCTTGGATTGGAACCATGGGTCTTTCAATTGGCAGGCCGTGGTGTTCAGCAGCCCGGAAATTAAAAGACGAATTGCCTTTTTGTTCCTTTGGCACTACCATGGTGGTCAGCAAGAACAAGCAACTTACAAAAGGTGTCAAAAAAGGAGCCAAGAAGAAAGTGGCTGATCCATTTTCTAAGAAAGATTGGTATGATGTAAAGTCTCCAGCAATGTTCAATATAAGAAATATTGGGAAGACATTAGTCACAAGGACTCAAGGAACCAAAATTGCATCTGATGGACTCAAGGGTCGTGTTTTTTAAGTGAGCCTTGCTGATTTACAAAATGACTAAAAGTTGCATTTAGAAAATTCAAGCTAATTACTGAGGATGTTCAAGGCAAAAACTGCCTCACCAACTTCTATGGCATGGATCTTACCTGGGACAAAATGTGCTCCATGGTTAAAAAATGGCAGACTATGATTGAAGCACATGTTGATGTCAAAACCACCCATGGTTATTTACTTCGTCTATTTTGTGTTGGTTTTAAAAAAAAAAAACAACGCAACAATAAGATTCAGAAGACATCTTATGCTCAGCACCAACAGGTCTGACGACTCTGGAAGACAATGATGGAAATCATGACCTGAGAGTTGCAGACAAATGACTTGAAAGAGGTGATCAATAAATTGATTCCAGATGGCATTGGAAAAGACATAAAAAAGGCTTGTCAGTCTGTCCTCTCCATGATGTATTTGTTAGGAAAGTAAAAATGCTCAAGAAGCCCAAGTTTGAATTTGGCAAACTCATGGAGCTTCATGGTGAAGGTGATAGCTCTGGAAAAGCTGCTGGAGATGAGACAGATGCAAAAGTTGAACGAGCTGATGGCTATGAGCCACCAGTTCAAGAATCTGTTTAAAATTCAGCCTTTTAATAATTACAAATAAAAATTATTATTTGTGGGAAAAAAAAGAAGACGTATTGCTTTGGGAAAGTCTGCTCTCAGAGACCCCTCCAAAGTACTGAAGAGCAACAGCATCATTCTGGAGACAAAGGTGCACCTGATCCAGGTTGTAGTCTTTGCAGTTACTTGCTATGCATCAGAAAGCTGAACAATGACAAGGGATGATAGAAGGAGAATTGATGCCGTTGAGCTGTGTTGCTGGAGAAGAGTATTGAATGGACTGTTAGGAGAACAAACAGATTCGTCCTAGAGAGGGTGAGACCAGACTGCTTCTTGGAGACAAGAATTCTGAAGCTTTGTCTGACCTACTTTGGACATATTGCAAGGCGGGACCAGTCTTTAGAGACATCATGCTTGGGAGGGTGGAGGGACAGCGCAGGAGAGTAAGACCCTCGATGAGATGGATTGATTCAGTGACTGGGGTAATGGGGTAGGTGTGTCAGAGACAATAAGATTGGCACAAGATAGAGCAGGGTTTAAGGCTATTGTACATAGGATCACTATGTATCACAGGCAACTTGATGGCACAGAACAACAACAATTAATACACTCATTCATATGCATTGTTTCATTCATGTACATTTATTTTCATTCTGTATGTATGTTTTCATTTCTGTAATTGCTATTGTTCTTCTATCTCTCTATCTCCTCCATCCCCCCATTACACCTTACCTATATCTTCACCCCTATCCTCATCCTAATCTCTACTGTCCTGGTGATTTCGTCTCCTTTCTTCCACTCCCCTTCTCCCTTTTCCCTTTTGAACAGTTGTAGCTGTCTTGTTCCTATTTGCTAATTGCAATAGTTGTGTCATCTTTGTGTCTGTTCTTCTCATGTTGACCCTACCTTCTCTTGCTCTTGTGGTGGTCTTTCTCTACCCATTACATTCCTATACTGCCCACCCCTGAATTATCCTCCTGTTGTCACAGTAGCAGTTTTATGCAGTATTTGCCCCTTTGTGACTGTGTTCTTTCACTTTACATAATGCTCTCTAGATTCCCATGTTGTATCATAATTTATGAATGCTTAATGCTGTGTAATATTCTATGATATGAATGAATATACCATCGTTTCTCTATCCATTCATTTATTGATAGATATTTGAGTTGTTTTCATCTTCTTGCTATTGAATAACACTGCTGTGAACATAGGTGTACATATCTCCATGTCTCAGTTCTGATTTCTTTGGGGTATTTTCCTAGCAGCTAGTGGAATAGCTGGGTTCTATAAATTTCTGTGTTCAGCTTTTTGAGGAAACGTCAGACTGCCCTCCAGAATGGTTGTACCATTTTACAGTCCCACCAGCAAGGCATGAGAGTTCCAGTCTCTCCACATCCTCTCCAGCCTTTATTGCTATCCTATTAAACTTTGCTAGAGCTACTGGGATAAGATGATATCTCATTGTTTTGATTTGTGTCTCTCTGATTTCCAGTGCTTTTGAACATTTCTTCAATGTGTTTCTTGGCCTTTCTCAGTCTTGGAAGCAGTGTTTACACTGGCTTTGATAGTTTCTCAACCAGCAAACAAGTGGAAACCTGCTGTGGGCATGTGGGTGCCCAGGCAGTGCCAGCAGGGAGGGGACTGTGCTTGCTGGGATGGTGACATGAGCAGCCAGTTCTGATACCGGAGACCACTTACCCAGTTCACTTTCAATCTGTTCTGGTGGGTTTGTTGTAATTTGCCAAACTATACCTCTTTTGTACAGTACAGTTGCCTAACCAGGCTTTGTTTCACTAACAGTTGAACGGTTGGTGTCCAGTCATTTGTGAGGATGCAGTGACACTGGTAGATTCCCAGCAGATCCCCTTATAGTGCTGTTTTGACATTCAGGGACTTCTAGAGCCCAGCAGTTGACTTTTGACCGGGTTGGGCCCTGCCTCTTTCTGTCTCCTTTGGGCCTGGTCACATCTCCCCTCATGAATCTGACCCTGCAGAATTGGCGTCACTGCGAACAGGGACTAGGTACTGCCTCCTTGCCTTGGAGTTCAATGTTGAGTGAATAGACAGGAAATTGAACTCCGTATGGGACTCCGTTTATTGAATTTATCAACTTAATGGAGAGTGATACCATTTTTTAATATATTTTTGAGTTTATAACTCAGTTTGCATTAAACCTGCTCTCTAGAGTTTTTAAGGACTGCAACCATGTTCTTGTAGTTCTCGTCCATTTTTTCGGGGCCTGAGGATTTGTTCAGGGTTAGAGTGGTGAGAGTATTTCAAGGGAGCCACAGGCTTGCTTTCTTGCACCAGCTGGATTGGACCTGTGCAAATTTACTCTTCACATGATCATTACCTTCTTACCTGAGCTGGTGCTGGGGAGAGAGACACAGGCAGAAGTCAGTTTTTTAAGCAGAGACCAAGTGGACCTTTCACAATCAGAGCTGTAGTAGTCTCTGGGGAGCATAGGCTGCCCTTCAGTGCTACAATTCAGAGGGTGCTCAGACTTAACCCATGCATTTGCTGTTTATCACAGTAGAGCCTTAGTTCATGAAGAACCTGTGTGAAAATGCCATCTCTGATTACTCATAGGTTTAGGGCTCTGCAAGTATGTTTTTAAGATGTGTTTCTCAATAAGAGAGATGCAAATCAAAACCACAGTGAGATACCATCTCACACCAGTAACGGTGGTAAAGTTTAACAGGACAGCAAGTTATACATATTGGAGAGGATATGGCAAGATAGGAACTCTTACACATTGTTGGTAGGATTGTAAAATAGTACAACCGCTCTAGAAGGCAGTTTGGCACTTCCTCAGAAAGTTGAACATAGAAATTCCATATGACCCAGCTTGGGACATACCCTGAGAAAATGAGAACTGAGGCAAGAAATGAGAACGGAGACTTGTACGCCAGTATTCATAGCAGTGTTATTCAGTATGGCGAGAACATGAAAACTGCCCAGTTGTCCAAGCCACAGTCAATGGCTTGAGAAATTATGGTACATTCATACAGTGGAATACTACACAGCAAGGAGGAACAATGATTTTGTAAATTACTACCTAGTTTGGGAGGGACTGGAGAGCATTATCCTGGGTGAACTAACTCAGTCCCACAAGGACAAATACTGTATAAAACCGTTATTGTAGAATGAGTATGAGGATCCAAGGGGATGGGGAGGGGCAAAGCAGAGGGATGAAGATGTGCAGGGGGCATTAATCATGGGGTTGTACAATTTGATGGGTGGAGGGGATGAGGGAAATTGGAAGAATCTGGTCTAGTATTCAAGTTTTATAAATAAACTAGTATAACAATAAAAAAAAAAATTAGTTCCTTTCCCTTTTTTTATATTTTCTTTTCATTGTTGTACATTTTCTTACCCCCTACCCCAGCCTACCCCACAGTGCACCCTTGTTCCAGATTGTTGTCATATATATATAATGACTAATCATATATTCCTTTTGGACAGTTCTCCTCATCTGATCTAATACATTGTTCATTATCTGCCCACTCTTTTTCCATTTCCTTCCCCTACCCCCAGTCCCCAATGTCTTTCCTATTTTATAACTGCAGTGTTATGCAGTATGTGTCCTTTTGTGACTGAGATATTTTCATTTGTTGATGGGCCCTTGGGTCTTTGCTGGTGTGAATAACGAAGCAATAAACATGGGTATGCATACATCTGTTTGAGTTGTGGCTCTGGTTTCTTTAGAGTACATTCCCAATAATGAGATTACTGGGTCAAATGGTATTTCTGTTTCCAACTCTTTGAGAAAGCACCAGAACTCCTTCCATGGTGTACCATTTTACATTCCCAGCAGCAGTGAATAAGAGTTTCAATCTCTCCACAACTTTACTGGCATTTATTGATTGCTGGCCTATTGAACTATGTTGCTAGGGTTCCTTTTCTTTTTTAAAAAATTGTAACAGCATACACAACAAAACAGGCAATTCAACATTCCTACATATGTAATTCACTGACACTGATTCCATTCTTTTCACTGACTCTCTTTATCATTTTCAAACTATCTCACCACCATTAACATCAACCCATTATTTGTTAGTGCCGCTGTTACAGAGATAAGTTACTGTTAGGTTCAAATATGACTCATAATGATCCTATGAACAACCAACCTGAACCTTCCCCTTTCCTGTGTCATCCTTATTATCTCTGAGCCCATTGTTGGAGTCACTGTGTCATTCTGTCTGGTTGAGAATCTTCCTCTCCTTCGCCAACCCTCCATCTTTCCAAGGTTGGTGTCCCTTTCCAAGGAATAGTCTCATCTAGCTACATGTCCAGTGTATGAAAGAAAAAGCTTCACCATCTTTTACTTCAAGGAGCACTCTGGCTGCATCTGCTCTAGGACATACTTGTTCTTTTGGTAGTCCATGGGATCTTCAGCACTCTTTTCCAATACATCAATTCTTCTGTTATCTTTGGCTTTTCCTATTTGCTTAAGATTCGCTGGGCCACACAAATTATCGTACCTTCAACTTTACCTCCTCTTTGGCTTAAAGGTTAGCAGTTGAAACTCACCTTGAAAGACAGACCTGGGAACCCACTTTGGAAGAAACACAGCCTTGAGAGCCCATGAAGCAGCTCTGCTCTGCACACATGCAGAAGCTGTGAGTCCTCCAGACCTCCTTCAGGCAGCTCACAGCTGAGAAACTGTGCTTAGGGAGCCAAAATCACTCATGCAGTTTGCAGTTAGCTGCTAATGAACCTAAGTTAGGTAGCACCCCCAGTGACTACAGAGGAAAGGCCTGGCACTCTGCCCCCTGCAGAGTGCAGTCACAGAAACATTCTGGGTGTACCATAGACTCTTAACAAATGGGGTGAGTTAGAAGCCAAAACTGACAGCAGCTAACAATAACATGTATTTACTTACTTCTCATGAGATCATTTGATAGATGTCCTTTTAAAAATTTTTTAAAAATTAAAAAAAATTCATTTTGTTCAGCAAATTTTTAAGGTTCATCTAGATGTTTTCCACATATGTCTGCTTCTTCTTTTCCCCAGCTACAAAGTGGTCTGAAGACCAGGCTAAGTCCCAGTTAGAGAATCTCTGTATACCCTGTAGTGACTCTTGCCTTGGAAGACACAGAGATGTGGTTTCCTGTGGGGTTTTGTTTCATAGAGATGGCACCTGGGTAGTCAGTAGGGGCCAGATTTGGCAGGAGGCCATCGAGCTTCTGCATGATCCTGCCCTTGTACACTGCTCACTCTTGTCAGGAACATCCTCTCCTCTGCCCAGCTGCCTGTGGTTATTTTTGTGAAAGGCCTCCCTCCTGCCCAGCTCTTGCTTCCTCTGGGAAGTTTGCCCACATGTCATTATATATCTCCATGGCTGCCCAACAGCCTTTAGGCAGGGCCTGCTAGTGTGACTCCTAAGCAGGGGGAGCTTGCTGGGTGGTGTAAATCTCTCCCCCCGTTTTGTATTTCAGTGAGGATGCCATGAGGAAGGCTGGCGTGGCCCACAATAAATCCAGCAAAGACATGGAGAGCCATGTGTTCCTGAAGGCCAAGACCCGGGTAAGGCCTGGTGAGGGGAAACTATATGGCAGAGAGGCCAGCTGAGAGGGGAGGGGTGCCCTGGACTCTGGTTGGGGATGAAGTGGCCACATACCACTTGATAACTGCATTTTGGCAACTGTACCTACCTGATGCTCCCTACTTATCTTCAGGTATGTCTGTAACAGAAAGGGCCAGTTACTGTGCAGACCCAGCTTCACCTCCTTTGGCCACTCAGCTATTCTCTTAGAGGGCAAGCACTCCAGACCTCGTCATAAGCAAGTATAAGTCTCAACTTGCCCTCCGTATCAACTTCAGGAATTCTTTCGCCCAGCCCCATGATCCTAAGGTGGGCCTAGAAGGTACTCAGCACTGTTTCTCCATGAGAAAGGCTCAAGAGTTAGGCAGTTAAAAGTGGATGGAGGGAGGGAACCTCCAACTTCCAGTGCCTGCCATGCCCTCTCCTTGACTCTGAGTGAGGGACTGGAGGGTGTATATTTTATTAGAAATGAGGCACTAGGAGAAGTCAGGGGTCTTTCTCAGCTCTTAGAGTAGGGCAGATATGGCAGTTGTGTGGAGCGTGTGAGCCTCATGGGCCCTCAGAATGTCTGTTCTCCTCTGAGCTCCTCAAACCAGAGGGCATTGTTGAGCTTTGTCCACTTGTGTGGACAGATCCACTGTCAAAACATGGAGGAGCCAGTTGGAGAAATATGGGTGTTTATATGAGATGAAATTGTTTTGAAAGAGAAAGGTAGAGGTCACTGGCCAGAGGAAGTTGATTATAAAACTGAAATAAATCACAAACAACAAATACTGGCGAGGTTGTGGAGAAACTGGGACTCTTAATTAACTGTTGGTTGGAGTGTAAATTGGTGCAGCCACTATGGAAGGCAGTATTGTGCTTTCTCAAAAAGTTGCAAATAAAAATGCATGGGGGGGATTGTATACCAACAAAGAAGTTTATCTTTTGCTTTTCAAAGAGAGGAGCGAACTGGGAGGAGGGGGATAAAGAAAAAAGTAGAATAATGAATGAATGAAAGTCCAGAATCTCTGTAAATGTTCATTAAAATGAATTTTTTTAAAAAAAAAGAAATATGATTTGACCCAGCAATTCTTCTACTGGGAATATACCCTAAAGAAACCATAACCGCCACCCAAGCAGATATATGCACACCCATGTTTATTGCTGCTTTGTTCACAATAGCTAAGAGTTGGAAACAACCCAAGTGCCTAAGTTCCCATCAACAAACAAATGGATAGAGAAACTGTGGTATATTCACACAATGGAATACTATGCTGCATTGAAAAAAAAACAAGGAACTCATGAAATAAGACACAAAATGGATGACTCTGGAGGATGTTATGCTGAGTGAAATATCTCAGTCACAAAAGGAAATACTGACACCTGGGTTGGGGAGAACTTAAGAAAAAGAGGGAATAAATAATGTATACTGCATTGAAACAGATGAGAGAGAGAACTGTTTTATGACAGGAGTCCAGAATGATGGTGGAGTCGACTTGTGGGGAGGGATAGTATAACAATGAAAGAATTTTTCTTTTATTTTTAAAAGAGAAGAATGAACTGGAGGGGAGGGGCATACAGGGAGAAAAGTGCAACAGTGAATGAATGGAAATCCAAAGTCTCTGTAAACTTCCATTAAAATTAATAATAATAAAAAACAACAACACCCTGATATGTTGTGGCAAGAAGCTGCGCTGCGATCCCAAAGGCATACAGTTTGAATCCACCAGATTCTCCGCTGGAGAAGGAGGGGCAGTCTTCTCCTGTACCACTTGGATCCAGTTTGACAGAACGGGAATACAATAAAAAACGGAAATAAGTTTGCCCACTTGGATCTTAGGTCTGGAGTGGATGATACACGTGGGTATGGATGAATATACCATTGAAGTGCAGCATTGGGCTCCACACCACTAGGACAAACACTTCTTAATGAGATGATCGTGTAAAATAAGGATTCTTTTTAGAACTCCACTCTATTTCTTGAGATACATGGTGTATATCTTTGTGTGGTCTTTTGCCTCGGTTATTTGAAAAAAGCACCTTGGGAGATTTCCCACTCCCCACCCCTTAAGGAATTACCTTTGCCCTAGAAATAGTTTGAGGCTCAGGAGACACCGGGTTGTTTTTTTGTTTTTTTTTTTTTGCTAGAAAGGTCACCTTTATTACGAAAAAGGAATGCCACACACTGGGTTACCTGGGTTGTTTTTAACCCTAGAGGATTTTTTTTACTTTTGTCTAGATTAATTTACATTTTTTTGGTAAATGATGAACAACCTGATAGCCTTGGTCCTGATCTGTAATCCCACTGGTCTGTTTTACACACCTTGGCTGTTGACCAATGTGCTGTGCAGATAATGACTTGAAATCCACACAAGGGGATTGAGTGAAGTGTGGGGATTGTTTCAGTTCATGGTCCTAGTGTTAGGGCTATGCCTTGACATTGACAGGAAATTTGCTTGCTTAAGATACCACCCTGCAGAGGCTTTTCAGGGGGCAAGGAGTAATGAAACAGCAGAGGACAGCAACCTCCTAATGAGGCTATCATATGGACCAAGGGCAGCAAATTGCAGCTAGTTAGAGGCCTAGGAGAGGCCCTAAGGGAGAGGTGACTGTGAAAACAGAAAACTGCTGCTAGGAAACTAAGCTGATGGACTGAGCCATTAAGTAGTAGAATGGCAGTTGTGGGAATTCTGAAGGCAGAGAGGAGGCCTGCGGGGCAGAGAAGAGGTCTGCTGAGAGGAAGCCTTGCCTGCTTGTGTGGCTAAAGGCAACTGAAGAATGTGACCATATACTCTATTACCCTTGGGAGAGGCTTCCAGGCCTTGCCTGTATGCTTCCTGATCCAAATCCCAACTTGTAGTGAAGTTTCTTAGCCATATGGTAGATATAATGAACCCTACTGGTGTAAGGTTATATTTCCATCCAAAGGTAACCAGTTCAAACCTACCAGCTGCTCCATGGAAGAAAGATGAAACCATGAGAATTGTAGCCTCGAAAACCCAGTGGAAGGTCAGCCATGTCACAGTCAATTCAACAGCAGTGGATTGTGGTTGGATAGAATTTCAGTTTGGCCTTTTGAGGACCTGCCCAACTGTTTTCCTAAGTTTCCCATTCATGCTGGTTATGTGTAGGAAGGTCTGGTGGCCTAGCGGTCAGGAATTACACTACCAACCCAATAGAACATGGTTTGAATCCACCAATTGCTCCACGTAAAAGTATGGGCAGTCTCCTCCCATGCGATTTCCTGCTTCTAAAAACCCGCTGGGGGGGTCAGTTACGTATGAGTTCCAACTCAGCAGTACACAACAACTACTGGCTTTTCTTCTTGCTTTAACCGATATTGTTACTATTCATCTTTTTTGTATTTCTATCTTGCTGGGTAAGAAGAGGTAGTAGGTTATTGTGGTTTGGGTTTGCATTCCCTGATAGCTGAGTATGGAACATTTTACAGGTGCTTGTTGTTGAGTTGTAGTTCTTTCTTTATGTGGGATACAGTTCATCAGATCTAGGATAAGTAGATGTCTTTAAGGATAGAAACATACACTCACGTGAGTTCTTGCTCCTAGCAGTGCTGCATGAGCTTCCCGGGCTGTAGATTGATAATGAGCAGAGATTGCCTATTCTACCTTGGAGCAGCTGGTGGTTAGAAATGCCAGCCTCTCCATTAGCAGTCCAGTACTTTGGCACTGTTGTCACCATGACTCCTTGTATTTCTATTGTTTTGTTTGTATTTTCCCAAGCATACTAATTTTGTATAATAGATTATTTTTATGGGGTCCCTGGATTGTGTAAGTAGTTAACCCTTCTAACTGCTAGCCAAAAGGTTGGTGGTGCAAATCCACCCAGAGGCCCTTGGGAAAAGTCCTGGTGATAGATATGTGCTCCTCACACATCATCCTCTGAAAACAGTGGAGCATGTTCCAGTTCACACGTGGGGTTGCCATGATTCTTCATCAACTCAATGGTACCTTGTACTGCCGTGTGTGTGTGTGTAAATTATATAAGAACTTTGGTGAGGGCTTCTTAAAGTATTTCTGGTTTTGAAAAATGTGGAATTATTTCTGTTGTTGTTGGTTACTTAGTGGCAGACATCTAAAGATTTAGTGGCTTAAAGCAACAGTGATTTATTCTTTCTCTGAATCTGGCTCAGGAAGTGGGGCAGTTGAAATTGCCTGGCTGCACAGCTCTTTTTCCCATTTGCCCAGTGACTTCATGTGGTTGATTACCTGCAGCTGGTGGCTAGGCC
Source organism: Elephantulus edwardii (assembly GCF_000299155.1). Lineage (NCBI taxonomy): Eukaryota > Metazoa > Chordata > Mammalia > Macroscelidea > Macroscelididae > Elephantulus > Elephantulus edwardii. The sequence continues at coordinate 1,080,598 of NW_006400174.1, forward strand.
GGAAGGATCCAGAAGGTGTCCCTTATGCCTAAATTTCCTGTGAAGTTTCCTGCAGCAAATAGTGCACATGTGGAGGAAGTGTCAGTCCTTGGCATAAGCAGGCCTTGCGTATTCAAGGAAAGGTAGTATCTACTCCTTTTTTTTATTTTTTATTATTTTTCCCCCCTCTATTTCATACTGATTTATTTACAAAGTTCAAATACATTGTTTTTCACATTGGATCTTTCCCATTTCCTTCGCCACTACCCCATCAAACTGTGTGACCCTATGAATAACACACACACCCCTGCCCATCCTCACCCCTCTTCTTTCCCCTGACCCCCCTAGGATCCTCACACCCATTCTACAGTAATGGTCTTTTACAATATTTGTCCTTATGGTACTGAGTTATTTCACTTAGCATAATGTTTTCCATTCTCTCCCAAGTTAGGTAGTGATTTACAAAATCATTGCTCCTGCGTGTAAATGTACCATAATTTCTCAATCCGTTCTGTTGTAGTTGGACATTTGAGCTCTTTCCATGTTCTTGCAATGATCAGTGTGCTTCTATGAACATTGGTGTACACATCTCCATTTGTGCCTCAGTTCTCATTCTCTTCTGGTATATTCCAAGCAGTGGAGTAGTTGGGTCATACAGAATTTTAGTCTCCACATTTTAAAGTGAGTTTCTGTCCATTGTGCCATGTGTCCAGGGCTGTTGAGCATTGTTGAGTGGCCCACAGAGACCCCTCCTGAAGTATCTGAATGTCTCACAGAACAGCAGTGTCTGCCACTGCTTCTCCACCTCCTACCCTCTGTCTCCTTTGCCTCTGGTACAGCTGAACCTAAACAGCTCCATACCCCTTTCCTTTGACTGAATGTTCTAAGTTCCTGACTCCGTGCAGCGGCCTTTACTGTCTGGAGGAAAGGTTAGTTGTTACTTATAAGAGATGGTTGGAAATTAACTTTGTGGATTCATAGTATAGCTGTGAATTAGAGTTAATTTGCCAACAAAAACATTCTGCTTCTATTTCTAACTTGTTAAGGAAATAGCTATTTTCCACTGTTATTTCTGGTTTGTTTTGTTTTATTATTGCTGGATGAAATGATAACTCATTTCTGCTTTGGTACAGAGCTTTCTAATGCCTAAACATTTTGCACATTTCTTCATGTGTTTGATGGTTGATGTCTTCTGCCCTTTTTTTCAGTTGGATGGTTTGTCTTTAGAGATTAGTTCTTTGTTAATTATGTTGTTACTGGGAAAAAGGTTTTCCCAGTCTGTGAGTTCTTTTTACTCTTTTGATAAAATCTTTTATGCGTATTATTGTTGTGTACTATCAAGTCAGATCAGATCTGACCTCTATCTAGTTAACCCTCGAAAGACTTTCAGAGGCAGTAAATTACATGGGAGGAGACAGCCCATATTTCTCCTGTCTAGCATCTGGTGGATTTGAACTGCTAGCCTTCAGGTTGACAACAGAGCACCCTTCTTACGCACATGTTTTGAATTTTAGGATACCAGAGGAATGTCTATCTGTGTTTTATTGACTATGCAAAGGCATTTGACTGTGTAGATCATAACAAACTGTGGTTGACTCTGAGAAGAATGGGAATCCCAGAACACTTGATCGTTCTAATGCGAAACTTATACTTGGACCAGGAGGCGGTCGTCAGAACAGAGCAAGGGAACACTGCATGGTTCAAAATTGGGAAGGGCGTACACCAGGGATGCATCTTATCTCCATACCTTTTCAACCTATATGCAGAACAGATTATCCAGGAGGCTGGGCTCTATGAGGAGAAATGTGGGGTCAAGATTGGTGGATGATTTATCAACAATCTGCGTTATGCAGATGACACAACCCTGCTTGCTGAAACTGAAGAGGACCTGAAGCACCTGCTGCAGAGTGTCAAGGACTGCAGCCTACAATATGGATTGAGGCTCAATGTCAAGAAGACAAAGATTCTCACCACTGGACCAATTGGCAGCATCAGGATGGATGGTGAAGAGATTGAGATTGTACACAGCTTTAGTTTGCTTGGGTCCATAGTCAACAGTCTTGGCACCAGCAGCCAGGAAATTAAAAGGCGCATTGCCATGGGAAAGTCTGCTGTTAGGGACCTCTCCAAAGTACTGAAGAGCAATGGTGTCTCTCTGGAGACTAAGGTGCATCTGATACAGGCCATGGTCTTCGCAATCACTTGTTATGCATCAGAGAGTTGGACAATGACCAGGGAGGATAGAAGGAGAATTGATGCCTTTGAGCTGTGGTGCTGGAGAAGAGTATTGAGACTGCTAGGAAAACAAACAGATTTGTCCTGGAAAGGGTTAAACCGGGTGGCTCCTTGGAGGCAAGGATTCTGAGGCTCCGTCTAACATACTTTGGACATGTTGTGAGGAGAGACCAGTCCCTGGAGAGGGACATCATGCTTGGGAGGGTGGAGGGACAAGGCAGGAGAGGAAGGCCCTCTATGAGGTGGATTGATTCAGTGACTGGGATAATTGGGATCGGAGTGTCGGAGGCAGTGCAATTGGCACAGGACAGAGCGGAGTTTAGGGCTGTTGTACATAGGGTCTCTATGAGTCGCAGGCGACTCGACGGCACATAACAACAACAACAACCTACCCTTTATTATTTACTTTGGAGTAATTGTTGGCCATATGGTATCAGAGATGATTTTTTTTTTCCTTTCTTACTGGTAATAATCTTTTATGAGTCAGTCTATTACTTAAAGAAAACCTCAAGGGATAGTTTGCTGGCTGAGGACTATTCCAGTGTATATATGTACCCCGATTTATTTATCCATTCATTTGTTGATGGATATTTAGCTCGTTTCTGCCTTTTTGCTACTGTGACTAGTGCTGCAGTGAACATTAGTGTACAACTCTCTTTTTGGCTCTCTGCTTCCAAGTCTTTTGGTTAGATACCTAGGAGTAGAATTGCTGAGTCATACAGTAGTTTTGGTTTTCTGCAAAACCACCAGTTTCCACAGTTGTTAAACTATTTTACATCCCCACCAACAATAAGTAAAAGTTCCAGTTTCCCCCATATCTTTACCATCATGGTCTTGTGCCATCCTCATCATTTCTGCTGGGTTTAACCCATGATTGTAGTCACTGTTGTTAGTCCTGTGCTATTCTGCCCCATCCTGTGTCATCCTCACTGTCTCTGCAGTATTTAAACTAACTGTTGCAGGCACTGCATCACTCCATCTTTTTGAGCATTGTCTTAGATTGGGTTCTCTAGAGAAGCAAAACCAATGATGCACACGCACAGAGATAGAAGGGAAATGCAGTTGAGGCTGGCAAGTCCTGGTCTGTAGGTGAGACTTCAATAGAAAGACATCTGGACAAGCTAGTAAGTGATGCATTCACGTCATCAGCAGGCAAGCAGAGTCTCAGGCTTCTGAGGCAGACAGATCCAAAGATTGTCATCAAGGAGCAGGGCCCCACACAGCTGGCTTCAGAGACTGACAAGTCATTGTGGATACATGCAATCAAGTCACATAGTCAGTACATACATGCAGGTCATAGGTTCAGATCTGAAGGCCACAACTTGATAGCAAGATGTTTATTTTTGTCTTGGGTACCATTGAGTCAACTCCAAACCTACAGCGACCCTCGGAACAGCAGATTGAAACTGTGCTCATTCTTGTACCAGTCTCATTCTTGGCTTTGCTTAAGCCCATTATTGTAGTCACTGATAGGCCATTTTATTGTGAGTCTTCTTTTTCACTGACCTTTGCTTTTACAAGTGTCATGTTCTTTTACAAAGACTGCTTCCTCCTAGTGGTATGCCCAAAGTATGTTAGACTGTATTGCCATCCTTACTGTCTAAGTAGTACTCTGGCTATGCAGCTTCCAAGACAGATTTTGGTTGCTCTTTGGCAGCCTGTAGTATATTAAGTCCTCTTCTCCAGCACCACCTTATAGAAGCATTTTTACCTCAGTGTCCAACTTCCACAGCTGTGTTAGCAATTGAACATACCATGGCTTGGGTACCTTAGGGGTTTTGTTTTGATTTGGGGGATTTTTTTGCATCTCAGTTTTTAACATGGAATCCTTGCGCTTCAGCACTCTGAAGAGGTCCTTGACAGGATATTTGCCTTCTGCAACAAAATCTTTTGATCTTTTGACTGCTGCTTCTGTGGATGTTGATTGTGGATTCAAGTAAAATAAAATGCTTGAGCTCTGCCGGGTAAGGAGGGACAGTCTCCTCCTGTACCAGTCAGATCTGATTTGACAGTACACGCACACAAAAATAATAAAATAAAATATAAAAAAATGAAATGCTTGATAATTTCAGTCTTTTCCTGGTTTGTCATGATGTTACCTGTTGCTTTGTTTTGATGATAAGGTATAATCCGTATTCAGTGGTGCAGTCTTTGATCTGTTTCAACAAGAAACACAAATACTCTTCATTTTTAGCAAACTGGATTGTTCTGTGTACATAATATGGTTGTTGATGTAGACCAGATGTCTGGCTGCCTGTCATCTTCTCCTCGTTGCTGTTGGGTCGGAACTCAGAGGCAAGATAAAGATCTCACTCATACTCATTGCCATTGAGTCAGAACCCACTTAGACCTGACCCTCCAGTGGATTTTTGAAGGCTGTAAATCATACAGAAGGAGATAGCCCGTCTCTCTCTTGAGGAGTCACTGGTGGGTTCAAACCTTTTGAGTTAGCAGTGTAACTCCCTGCTGACCACTCCACTGATGCTGGGTAGTACATAGAACTCTGGCTTTGCCAGAGTATAAACATCCATCAAATGCAGGCCATACCCCTTTGGAGACTTCCTCTTCCTCAGATCAGGCTGAATATATATTTACAGAACTCTATTCCTTCTTCCTTCATAACTCACAACTCACTGCCTTCAAGTAGCTTGCTGCTCATAGCAATGGCTCCACTGAATTTTTTCTGAGGCTGTGATTCACAGGAGAGGGAGACAGCCCAGTTTTCTCCCACGACTGCTGGGAGATTAAAACCAGAGATCTTCCACCTTTGGCTTAGCTGCACACCTTGGGCTCTGTCAACAAAGCTCCCTACACGTTGGAGAGATATATTCTACTGAGGATCATGGTCACATTGGCACACACACTATTAACTATTACAACGATATTGTTGTTGAGTCAAGTATGACTCACAGCAACCCTGTCCTTTCCTGTGACAGTCCATCTGGTTGTTGAGGGTCTTCCTCTTCACTGGTGCTCCACTTTCCCAAGCATAATGTCCCTCTTCAAAGAAGAGCCTGTCCAAGCAACATGCCCAAAGGATAGTCATCTTTTTTACTAACCCGTTGCTTTCCCGAGCATAATATCGTCCAGTTCCTGGTAGGTAACAACCTTGCTTTGCTTCCTTAAGCACCAGATTTGTTTGCTCTTTGGTTATTCATAGTTTATTCAGTAGCCTTCACCAACAATTCATCAATAATTTTTCCATATTCTGTATTATTGCCCAAACTTCACATAATGTGAAGGGTTTTCTAATCTGAGCCTTCCTAAAAACTCACTTCCTCCTGGCAGCCTCCTTGCCATTCTGACTCACAGCACTGCCCTGCAGGACACCACCACCACCCCATAGAATTTGCAAGGCTGCAGTCTTTAGAAGCACATAGCCTTCCCTTCCTCCCAGCTGGTTGGTTCAAACCACCAACCTTGGATTAGCCGCTGGATGCTTTAGCATAGCACCACCAGAGCACCATTTTTGGTCTTTTTTGGGGGTGGGGGGAGTGTATGTGCTGCCCACCAATGTCAGTGACAGTGAGAGAGAGGGATACCGTAATTGTCCTATGGCTGACTTACCTGGTAGTGTAGGGAGTTGCACTGCTAACTCAAAGGTGGGGCCTCTCTGGTAGTTCACATCCACCAGCTGCTCCGAAAGAGAAGAATGAGCAGTATCCTGTGCAGTTTATAGCCTCCAAAAACCCACTGGAAGGTCACCCAAGAGTTTGTTTTGACTCAGTGGTGTTGAGTTGAGTTGACTGTTTTATGCTGAATAATTCTAGTTTCATCCATGTTGTGCAGTATTTCAGTTTCTTTTTTTAGTAGTGTAGCTATTGGTTTGTTTTTGTTTTTTAAATTTTTTTTTAATAATTTTAATCAACATTTACAGAGATTTTGGATTTCCATTCATTCATTGCTGCACTTCTCTCCCTGCCTAGCCCTGCCCCCTACCCTAGTTCACTCCTCTCTTTGAAAAGTAAAAGAAACACTCTCTCCCTGGTACACAATCCCCCCGCACCCCTCCCACCACCCCAGGTACGTTCCACTATGCAACCTTAATTGTGAACTCTTGTGATAACCATAATACCCTATCATACATGGCTTTTAAATTATTCTCTCCCTCATCTGTTTCAGTGCAGTATACACAATTTATCCAGTTTTCTCAGTCTTACCCCAACCCTGATATCAGTCCCAGTTACAGCTGTGGCACCATGAAATATTTGTCCTTTTGCGACTGAGATATTTCACTCAGCATAATGTCCTCCAGGCTCACCCATTTTGAATAATACTGCATGAATTCCTTGTTTTTCAATGCAGCATAGTATTCCATTGTGTGAATATACCATAGCTTCTCTATCCATTCATTTGTTGATGGGAGCCATTGGTTTTTATTTGCATCTATTGAGTAGCTGAACCCTTCCCTGTCCTGTGCTATCATCTCTGACACACTTGAGCCCACTGCAGCAGTCAATGTGTCATTCCATCTGGTTGAGGGTCACCTTCTTTTCCGCCAACCCTCCACTTTTCCAAGCGTGATGTTCTCCAAGGAATAACATCTCCTGCAACATGCTCAAAATATGTGAGATGAAGCGTCACCATCCTTGCCTCCAAGGAACACTCGGGCTGTGCCTTCTCTGGGACATATCTGTTTGTTCCTTTGGCAGTCCGTGGGGTGTTCAAGTACTCTTTTCCCTACATCACAGCTCAAAAGCATCAGTTCTTCTCTCATCCTTTTTCCCATTGTCCGGCTCTCAGATGCATAGCATGTGATGGCAAGGACCCTGCCCTGAGTCACGTGTTCCTTAAGATTAACCATTGGGCAGATAACTGCTTACAGTGAGCACTGCCAAGTGGCTATGCAATGTGCATTCTAACCATCCTCCAACACCCCAGTGAGAGGTGAGTCTGATGGACATAATTTCACCAAAATATAAAAATGGAGGAGTTTCACATAGCTTAAAAATTAGACTGACCAGTACAAGTTCTTCATGAGGGCTTTTGGATAAGCCATGAAAAGAGTGAAGAAACTCCTACTTCATGAATGTAGAGAAAGTACCAGAAACTCAGCAGTAAGAGGCAGGGTTCAGATCTGCTTTTCACAGGGTCACTATGAGTAGTGCCAGCGTCACCGGCTGTCTGACCTTTTTCCGTTTCGGTGGAGAGCAAGAGAGCATGTGGAGCTGAGGGATGGCCACATGCTCTCTTCAGCTTCTGTCTCTGGAGCCACCTTTGAGGGTTGGGGTGCATTGATAAATTAGGGGTGCTTTTCTGTCTAGACAGGACTAAAGGCATCTCATGCCTGGAAAATTTTGTTTGGATGCCAACATTCTGAAGGCCAGAGTTGGGGGGAGCAGCTGTACCACAGGCCAGGGGTCAGGGTGAATGACAAGATTGAGGCACAAGACATTACTTCAGATGCTGGGGTTTTCTCCTACAGGAGCACATGCACTCTGGGAACTGACCTCCAGCCTTCAGTCCTCAAATGTTCTGTGATGACTCAGCTCTCAAAGAATGTAGGAAAAGTCATTTAACTCACAAAAATGCTATTGAGTTAAAAGTTGTGACATAACTGTTCATGGTGTCCTGTTTTACCTGTCAGGTGACCTTGTCCTTCTCCCCCTGTGAGGTGTTTTGAGCTTTCACAGGTCCGCTTAGGTAGGAGTGGGCTGTCTCAGGCAGCGGCCACCAGGAAGGGGAGCAACCATTGCAGGTTGACCACTGTCCCCAGCTCCAGTGCTCAGCCTTAGGAGAGTCTTTTTCAGTTCCTAGTTCAGTGCTCTGGTGTCCTGGGGACACGATACTGGACCTCAGTTCATGTGTGGGAGTTATGAGCATAAGGATGTTCATGTTTCTAAATCTACTTCTCTTGCTCTGCTTTTTATGGACATGGATAATGGCCACAAGCCCTAATGGCATGGCTGTCTGAGGCCTCATTCCCTGGTGTTTGGTCATGTTGTTCCTGTTCTGCCCTTCCTTGACCCCACTCTTCATGACTCCTCATCCACCAGTGTCTCTCTCTTTAAGCACCCGTGTATCACAGGCAGTGACATAGTCCTGTCCCTAACACATCATCTTCCCTGTCAAAAGTTTGTGGGGTGTTGACAACTGGATGTGTTCGGGTGACCACTCTTCCCATGGCAGTACTGCCCTCCCCCCTCAGCCCATGACTGTCATCCTAGGCTGTCCTTCCTCATTGGTACCAGCTTTCCCTTGGGTTATCCTTTATTCATGCCCATAGGTGGACAAAGGCACCAGAGCAGGATCTGGAGCTAGACCAGGGAAGAGGTTTGGGGGCATTCAAGATTGAGGAAGTCTGGCTTCTGTACAATTCATCCAAGGGGCCTTTTCCTCTCATTTCCCTCTCTCAGGTTGTTCCCATGATAAATGGTGTTCTCCCTGCCTGTCTAAGGCTAGGCCACTCATAATAGGACTGCATGGTTGTAGCCTCAGTGTACTCTCAGAGGGACAGGTTCAGATCACAGCATTGCAAGGGACAGTCCATGAGGACAGGGCTTTACACTGCACACTGGTGGCCATGTAATTCATGTCCCTTTGTGGACTGCAGACAGATGTGGAGTGATGTCTTACCCAGAACCCCATAATCAAGGACCAGCATGCATAGGACATTCTTAGGCAGGCCAGCCCTGCTTGGCACCATTAGAGATGGGCCACCTGGACGCAAGTCCCGATCTGGAATGCACCGCCCACCAGTGGACAGCTGGCCCAGAGATGCATGTGAACAAGCAGCAGGCGAGGCCTTGAAAGTGAAAGCATTTTTATATAAATAGTGCAGAAATCCCTTGTCCCCATCCACTTGAGAGGTGCCCTGTGGCTGCAGGCCAGCCCTGGCTCCTAGGCCGTATCACTTCTGGAGGCACTGCCCAGAGTCCCCTGGGCTCAGCTTCACAGGCCCTGCCCTGCTTTGTGTTCCCTGTGGGTTGTTTATTGCCTGGCGTAGCTGAGGGTGGACAGCCCCACTCTGAGCAATGGATTCCAGAGAGGGGCGAGTCCGGACCGTGAAGTCATGGAGGCAACCCGCACAGTTTCATGGCTTCAGGTGGGATTAATCTACTTCCTGTTTTCGTTTTTAGGACGAATACCTCTCTCTTGTGGCCAGGCTCATTATCCACTTTCGAGACATCCGTGAGTATGGCTGTGTGTTCTATGTGGTGTTTGCAGCCTGTGTGGGAGGCCAGGCTCGGTCATCTGGAACACAGCCTGTGTACGGGGCCTGTTTTCATGAGAGCTCAGCACCACTTTGCCCTTTCCTCCCAGATCTCCGCCCTCCTGGAGCCTGAGTCTGGTAAAGAGCATTTAACTTAGTGGGAATGCTGACCTCAGAGGGATTTCATCTCCTTTTTTAAAGCGCTGTTGTTTCTAACACTTAACGTTCTTAAGAAGCAGTGTGTGCACAGAACAGAAACATCCCTTTTGTGAGGATCAGTTTCTTTAACCCATGGGGTCCTCATCTAATTCTGTGTTCCTGTCTGGGGTAACATCTGAGATCACTTGCCTAAGCCCTCACCTCTTGCTCTCTGTCATGGGGCCAGCATCTGAGCGAGAGGCCTTCTGGCCCCTGTGCGTTCACATGCTACTTCCAGCTTGAGGGGCCGCCTGATTCTGTCAGTGCCCAGGGAGCTTTTCAGGAGTAAGTGTGTCACTGTGCTCTTTGTCTTGGGATCTGGCTGGTCTTTGGTGTGTCCTGTGGAAGCATGTGACAACTGCACACTGAACATTCCTGAATTTCCCCAAAGGAAAGTGAGGTGGGTCTTGTGGTCTTGTCCACTGGGGCCTCCTGGCAGCTGCGGTTGTGTCAATACTGGAGACGACTCCGTGCCTGCTGTCCAGAGTGTTAACGCGCTCAACATGCCCTGCTGCCTCATGCCCAAGACCACCATCCCCACTTGATTCCCCTTCCTTGAAATGTTTGGGGAGCTTACCCTGCTGGCTCATGGACTATCAAGTTTGTGTGGGTAGGTGTCACACCCATGGTCCCTTGGGAACTCACCCATTGCCACCTGTAGATTCCAGTTCTTCTCAGCAGATCAGCCAGCAGTCCTGGCCTTTCAGAGTGAAAAGTGTCCCTATAGCCTAAGATTCAGGGACCTGGGTGGTCTTCTGTGTTTAGAAGCAAAGGAACCATGAATCAAGATAATCAAGGTGTGGGGTGTGTAGGAGTAAAGGAACCATGAATTGGGATGTGGGTGGCTCAGAGGTAGAGTGAGAGAGTATAGAGATGAGAGCCAGCCTTGCACAAGGGTATTGTGAACCTTGATTTTCTCATCTTGAGAACAGAGGGGGCTGAAAGGGAGCTCCCCACACCACCTGGGCCCATCACCAACTCCTTCACTTTCTTGTTCTTCAGTGACTGGGCTGAGGAGCCCTTGCTCTGGAAGAGAGGAAAGCCTCAGCTGCAGAGACACCCATTCTTCAGTGTGCCACTCTGAGGGGCAGTTCTCTGGGCCCCACACTGACCCTCGGGCAGTTCTGTGTCCTCTTCCTTGGGGCACTGGGAGATCCTTGGGAGTTCAAACTGTGAGGCTGTGCATGGGTTCTGTCTGGATTCTAGGCCAGACCAGCTCTGCTTTTGAAAATGAAAATTACCTACACAGCTGACTGACTCTGGCAGGCTTGTAGTCATGTAACACTTTGTTCACTTTCTGTGTTTCTCTGTATAGATAACAAGAAATCTCAAGCATCTGTCAGCGGTAAGAGTTTTTCATTTTCTAATTTAAATTGTGCCAGGTTTGCCCTAGGGTGGCAGGAATGAGACCCACCCTGAGTGTCACCTGATCCTTGAGGAAGATGCCACAGTGGGGTCCTGGAGAATGTGCTCCCCGCAATGAGTGTTAAGCAGGCCAACAGCTCCATTAGATTGACCTCAGGCATTGCTCATCCTACATCACTTAACATTCAGCAGAAGGAATGCCCAAATCCCCCAAATTACTAAGACATCTACAGTTCTGAGCACTTTGTCTCATAAATATTATGATGTGGTAGTGGTGTATGTCTTTGAGTCAGAACAGACTTAGCTGACCCTCTACAAAGGTTTCAGAGGCTGTAAATCACACAGGAAGAGATTGGCCATCTTTTTCCAGCAGATCAGCTGGTGGATTCGAACTGCTTGCCTTTGATTTGACAGTACAACTCCTTACCATTGGGCCACCAGAGCTCAGTTATGGTGTAATTCCAATTTCTAGGTTGTAGTGTTTGTGAAGTGTCTTAATACCGTCACATCTCATTAAACATCGTGTTGTAAGTGTAAGCTGTGTATTCAGTAGGGAGCCAAAAGGCTACGAGCTCCTGGCTCTTAAGTATCCTTCACATTATGACCCCAACACAGACCAGGTGGAGGATGTAGGTGGGACATGCCCGCTACTGTTGGGAGCTCAGTGTCTGGGAGTGGTGATGGACGCTGTCCCTGGTTTGTGAGGTGCTGGGCTGGGGCTTTGAGGGGTGGCAACTGTGAGCAAGAGGTTGGTGCTCACAGAGCTTCACACACTTCAGCGCCTCGTTTGGTCAGAAAGTACTTTTCTAACGTGTCCTTGTGTCCCACAGATCCTATGAATGCACTACAGAACCTGACTGGCACCCCTGCCGCAGGAGCTACTGGACTTAGCATGGCTGCTCGGGGTCCAGGGCAATCCCTGGGTGGGATGGGTGGCCTGGGCACCATGGGGCAGCCACCTCCAGGAACCTCTGGAATTGCCCCACACAGCATGGCCGTCGTGTCTACAGCAACACCACCAAGTGAGTGTCACACTCGGCAGAGACTTCCTTGCTTTCTCTTCAGGAGGGTGTTCCATCTGGCAAGGATGTGGATAGCCATTCTTCTATGTTGTTGAAAAGCTATTTCTGATGTTGTTGCTCTTGGAGAATTTGCTCATGTGTTCCCCAATGTCATTTCTGTTTCTGAGACTGTGGTTTCCAGTTACTGAGTCTTTTTTGTTTGGAAATTTCACATTCCAGTCACCAATAACCATCAGTGCTCCTTGATTACATGTTTGATCCATGTCAAAACAGAGTTTGATGAATCCTCTTTAGTGTCTTATTCTTTGACATCAGTGGTTGGTTTGTAAATTTGAATAATAAACCATTATTCCTTACCCTGCTGTGTGCCGTTGACTCAGAACCTACTCATTACTGACCCTCCAGCTGATTTTCTCACGGAAGAAGTTTGCCCGACCTTCTCCTACAGAGCAACTGGTGGTTGGATATATTCTTATTAATGACAGTGTTGTGCTTCAGGATAGATCAGAACATATTTTTCATGATGAATTTGATCTCTTTTCCATCACAGTAGACCATTTGATCGTCTGATCTGAAATGGTTAATACCAGTCCAAACTGGCAAAGGCCTAATATATCAATCGTGTGTGTGTGTGTGTGTGTGTGTGTGTGTGTGTAAGTGTGTAAGTGTGTAAAATCTGTATTTAGAATTAGCCGGCTGGACTCAGTTTAGATGGTCCCAATTTTGTTGGCAATATCCAAAGTATCATAGTCAAGAGCAAGTCGAACATAGGTCGTCTTCTCTCCATCAGGCCTAATCAAAGTGTTGACCTTGTTGTCTCGAAGTCATAGAGCCTCCTTACAGCTTGTTTGATTTGGTGCTTGTTGGCCTTGACATCCACAGAGAACACAAGTGGTTTGTTATCTTCTGTCTTCTTCATGGTTGACTCAGTGGTCAGGGGAAACTTGATGGTGGCACAGGGGTCAAGCTTGTTTCTCCTGGGGGTCTTTTCTGGGGGTATTTGGGCTGCCTTCAGAATCTCTGCATCTTAGGCCGCTGGACAGTGGTTGATGTGTAGATCTTTTTTTGTGGCTGTGGATGCCCTTCAGGGTGGCCATCCTGGCATTTTTAATATCTTTGCTTTGGCTGTGGTTTTGGGAGGGGCAGGGGCTTTGTTCTTCCCTTTCAGAACCATCATCATAGAAAGATTCTCTCAAGCCCATTCTCAATCTTTTAAGTGTTGTGTTTCATTTTTTAAAACATCCATTTATCCTTGATTCATAATCTGTACGTTTAAAGTTTCCATTAGTAATGGATGTTTCCAGCTCTTTCTTCTCTATCTATGATGTCTCATGCCACATCAGCAGATAAGGGTCCCAAAAGCTTTCATTCCATCTGTAGGCTCTTCCCAGGTCCTATTTTACATGTCTGCCAACCTGGGGGCTCATCTTGTATATTTCACTGTATCAGACAGTGTTCTGCTGCTACCTTAAGAGTTTCACTGGCTAATTTTTGTTACTGAAGGGCACAGTTATCTCCATGTTCTTCTGCCTGTTCTGTGTGATCTGAAATTTCTACTGAAATCCACTGGCATTTGGAATACCAGTGGTAGAGCTTATAGCATCATGGAAACATGCCACTAATTGTGACAAATTGACAGGCAAGTGGTGGCTCTGTAAAATAACCATGAACACAGCTAGCCTCCATAGTAACTGGCTGTGTTCCCAAGACTGTATTGAATATTTTACCTATGTTGTTGTTAAATGCCATCGAATCTAGTAGAACTCATAGCAACAGTATAGACAACAGATCTTAACTCAGTTCTGTCCTATCTCATCCTCATTGTCTCTGACACACTCGAGTCTATTGCTGCAGTCACTGTATCGATCCATTCTTGCCGAGGGTCTTCCTCTCTTTTGCCGCCTTGCCACCTTCCCAAGCAAGATGTCCACCTCTCCAAGGAATAGCCTCTCCTAATAACATGTACAAAGTATGTGAGATGAAGCTTCACCATCCTTGTTTCCAAGGAGCACTCTCATTGCAAAGGCTGAGCACTAGGCACCTAACTAGGTGGTGAGTGGTTCACACCCACCAGTCGTTCCACAGGAGAAAAGACTTGTTGATCTGCTCCCATGAATGCTCTCAACCTAAGAAACACTGTGGGGCAGTTCTCTGTTTTTACATGGGGTTGTCATAAGTTTGATTCAACTTGATGACATAACAACAGCAACAGCCAGTGTGTGTGAGGTGAGTACTCTTAAGCCAGGTGAGGATATAGTTTTTACACCTGGGGTGTTATATTCATGTAAAACCTTCTTTAAAGACTAACTTGTTCAAAACAACTATGAGATACCATCTCACCCTAATAAAAATAGCAAAGTTCAACAGAGCAGCAAAGCAACCAATGCTGGTGAAGTTATAGAGAGATTGGAGCCCTTATTTACTGTTGGTGAGAGTATAAAATGCTACAACCACTATGGAAGGC
>NW_006400174.1:1096317-1134127 GCF_000299155.1 Elephantulus edwardii
CATCTGAATGTCGTCTTCGGTGAAGTGCCTGTTCATATCCTGTGCCCATTTTTCTATTGGATTATTTACCTTTATCTTGTTGTGGTGCTCAAGTAGAAATAGAAATAACATTTGACCCAGCAATTCCATCACTATATATATACCATGTATGTGTATACCCTAAAGAAACCAGAACTACCACTCCAAGAGATGTATGCACACCTGTGTTTATTGCTGCGTTGTTAACAATAGCAAAGATGTAAAAGCAACCCAGGTGCCCATCAACAAATGAATGGATAGAGAAGCTGTGGTATATTCACACAATGGAATACTATGCAGCACAGAAAAACAAGAAACTAAAAATATTCTACAAAATGGGTGACCCTGGAGGACATTATTATGCTGAGTGAAATATCTCATTCACGAAAGGCCAAATACCACATAGTGCTGCTGTTATAAAACAGGACTGAGGTGCGGTTTGAGGGAAAACAAAGAAAAAAAGGAATAAATAATGAACACTGCATTGAAACAGATGAGGGGAAAGAACTGTTTAAAAGGAATACATTAGGTATAATGTACATGACAACAGTCTATAACAAGTGCTTAGCAAAGTGGACTAAGGAGCAGAGGGAGGGAGGGAGGAAACTACTATAGTGAACAAATTTTTTTGAAGATAAAAGCAAACTGGGGGCTTAGGGAGGAAAATGAACAACAATGAATAATGAAAATCCAATGTAAACTTAAGTTAAAATATAAATAAAAATCAAATAAATGAAAACTTATTTGTACTCAAAGCAGAAATAGAAAAAAGGATGTCAAAGGTTCAAAGAAGAAAGTAATCCATAGGATAAATTGTCTACATAAAGTCTGCTGAGAGCCAAACTAGATGGAACCAGGCTGCCATTACCAGCCACTTTAATCAAGCGACAATAGGTGGACTTTGATATTATGAGAGGAAAAGGTGACCTAGCACCTAAGATTCCTAAAAAGAAAACAGACCTGCTTAAACATGCTTTGGACATGTTGCTAGGGGAGGACATCATGCTTGAAAAGGTGGTGGGTCAGCAAAAGAGAGGAAGAACTTCAACCAGATGGATTGACACAATCACTGCAGCAATGAAGTCTAGTATGTCAGAGATTGTGAGGACGGCATAGGATAGAACAGGGGTCGAGTCTGTTGTTCATAGGGTTGTTATGAGTTGTAACAGAAACTGAACATATTAAGACTGGAGGACTCCTCAGCACTGTTGAGCAGAGATGTTCTTCAAACCTAGACCCAAAACTAACCCGGGATACTGTAACCTACCAGATTGGCTCATAAAATAATGAATGTAACCTGTGAGTACTCAGGTTCTTTTTTTAAAAAAAAAAAATCACTGCAAGACCAAATGGTCAGCAGTTAATTTATAAGGGTGAGTTCTGGTGGCCTAGTGGCAAGAAGCTGCACTGCAATCCCAGAGGTGCACGGTTCAAATCCACTAGATGGTCTGCTGAAGGAGGGGCAATCTCCTCCTGTACCAGTTAGATCTGATTTGACGGTACACACACAAAATAGTAATAATAAATAATACTAAAGATATGAATAGGAGGCAAGGAAATTAATGAGTGGGAATGGTATATCTAAAAAGGGAATAATGAGAATGTTCACATACTATAAAGAATATAACCGGTATAATGTTCTACAATTTGTATAGAAGTGATTGAATGGGAACCTGAATTATTATAGACACTTCCTATATTGAAAACACAATACAAAAAAATTTTTTTGAGATAATACATACTTTATTTGATATTAACAGGTTTGAACACATTCTTTTTTTTTTTTTTTAAATTTCCATTCATTCATTGTTATAGAGTTCTCTCCCCCACCCCCAAGTCCGCTTTACTATTCTGGACTCTTATCATGCCAGTAATACTTAATCATATGTTCCTTTTATACAGTTCTCTCATCTGTTTCAGTGCCGTGTAGATTATTTATCCCTGTTTTCCCCCAACCCCCATGCCAATCCTGTTCTGTAACAGTGGCATTATACAGTATTTGTCTTTTTGTGGCTGAGATATTTCACTCAGCATAATGTCCTTCATGGTCACCCATTTTGTATATTTTGTAATATTTCATGGGTTTTTTTCAGTGCTGCATAGTATTCCAGTGTGTTAATATACCACAGCTTCTCTGTTTGTTGATGGACACTTGGGCTTTTTCCAACTCTTTGCTGTTGTGAACAACATGGCAATAAACATGAGTGTACAAAAACTTTTTTTTTCAAGAAGTAAATTCTCTTTATCAAGATAGCCATCACTTAAGTAATCTTTTACAAAATCTTCATAAGCTGATAGAAAGCTAGCATAAATAATGGCTCAATTACAACAGTATGAACTAGTGATTTAGTTTGAAGAATTTTAAAGCAAGCCAAGTAATTGTATAAAATTTAAATTTTATGACCATGTTTGGACCTTTTTACATTTTTTTTTAATTTATTTATTCTTTTTATGTGTGTACTGTCAAATTGGATCTGACTGGTACAGGAGGCGATTGTTCCTCCTTCTTCAGCAGAGCATCTGGGGGATTTGAACCACGCACCTCTGGGATTGTAATGCAGTTTCCTGCCACTAGGCCACCAGAGCTCGCCCCTTTTTACATTTTTAAACCTTCCCCCCCCACCAAAGGAAAAAATAGTAAATCACTGCTATGTTGCACAGTAGAATAAAAACGAGAGTTCAAGTACATATTCAAGTTTCCACAGAATGCAAATAAAAGACATGATATTACTTGCAAAATCTGACATTATCAACATGATTTGGAGCATCTCAGGCTTTACCCAGAAATTCAGTTGCCATTCTATAAAGAAACCCTCCACCTAATAATCTTTTAGAAGTCTCGGCCCCACCACGTCTTCCTGAGGACTGGAAAGGAATTGCTGTCTTGTGATCAGACTCCAGATGTTTCTGGCAGTTTTGTAATCAGTAAGGAAAAAAGGTGACTGATTCTATGTGACAATCAGCTGTAGTCAGCTGATCTGATTAGAAGCTTTGATAACTGTCTGGTGGCGATTGCAAATAACAGCCAGACATATTGGGATGATACAGTAAGTAGCCCATGGTTTTGGGGTCAGCTCTTGTACAAGAATAAAGAAACAAAAACATCTGTAGGTAAGGTATCAGAAAATAATCGTCCACAACCAAAAAGGCAAGGAGAGTAACGGAACTTTGAAGGAATGTGTCCACATGGTTCCTTCCCACAGCTCCTCGGGGAGCTGCTCAGTGTGTTCCAAGGCCAGCCTATTATAAGTCTCATTGATTTCAAAAACATAGTAGAATACTGCGGCACTTGCTAACAGATACAGTCCCACTGTAATCCATCCCATCCTCTGACAAGTTCATCGTTCTCCATGCTCTCTGCAGTGGCCCTGAAAATCTTCCTGTTCCACGGCAAGTGTTAGAGTCACTCAGTTCTGAATAATCAGGTGCCTAGGGCATTTCAAGAAAGCTACCATAAAAGAGATCTCAGGGGTCACCTAGCCTGGAAAAAGGGTGAGTGCAGCTAGCCTGGGAAGAAGCTAATTGTGATTAAGTCATGTGGCGGACTGCCCGTCACCACAGCCAAGGTGCCAGTGCCACCAGGGCCTTCTGGCAGGCGGCCCCACCCCCTCATGTTGCAGTGCCTGTGCAGGCAGCCCTGGGCCTCCTCACCCACTGAGCAGGGATGCCACGCTGTGACCATTGCCCGAGCGAAGGAGGCTGGAGAAACCCAGCCCTCACCTTCATGTCCCAGGTGGCCTGCCCCACAAATTATTATTTTTTTTTTTTTAAGACAGGGTTTAGGGCTGTTGTACCATAGGGTTGCTATGAGTCGCAAACTACTCGACGGCACATAACAACAACAACAGTTGTTATGTACCATAGAGTCAGAACCAACCCATAGCTGACCCTCTGGCGGGTTTTCAGAAGCAGTTAATTACATGATAGGAGATTGCCCATCCTTCTCCCTCAGAGCAGCTGGTGGCCTTGAACTGTATGCCTTTGGGACTGCAGCACAGCTTTTTGCAACTAGGCAACCAGAGCTCACTACTAGTTAGCAAATTTAAATTTAAAAATAGTTTCTAAGGTCCTTCTGAAAGAAGTTAAAATTAAGATAAACTTTAAGCTTTCTTACATTAAATATTCATGACAAAGATGAAAAAGTAATTGTTAAAACAAAAAACAGCAGATATCAGACACTATCCAAACTACAGTTGACCCAGTCAATAAAAATTCAGAGAAGGGAGAAGCTTAGAGGAAGACAAGTAAAAACAGGTGAAGATGTTAATAATCAAATAGTTGTAAATGGAGAATTCTTTCTTGCTAACAGACAACAAATGTGAGATTGAGTGAAAATTAAAGAATGCAATTATATAATCCTTAAATTTAATTGGAATTGGAAGTTAAATTTCTTGGTCATATGTTGTTTATTCTTCACCAAACTCTTCGACAATGGTTATAGATTCCATCAAAAGTAGATGACAGTTCCCATTTCCCTTCATCCCATATTAACAGTTACTTTTTGCTTTTCTGGTAATACTCATTTATTGTTATGTGCCATCAAGTCACCTACAACTCCTAGTGACTATGTACAGCAGCTCTGAAGCCTGCCTTGTCCTGAGCCAATCTCACTGACTATAGCACACCAACCCATATTGCCCTTGTTACTGTATCAATCTGTCGCATCTGGGGTTTTTTCCTCCTGCGCTGTCCCTCCACCCTTCTGAGTATGATATCCTTCTTTAAGGATCAGGGGGGAGAGGTGTGTATATGTGTTTGTGTTTGGCCACATGCCCAAAGTATGTGGTACAGAGCTTCAAATTCCTATCCTCCAAGGAGAAACTTGTTTTCACCCTCTCCAAAACAGACTTACTTGTTTTCTTGGTGGTCCATGGTGAGTTCAAGACTTCTCCAGCACCACAACTCAAAGGCATCAGTGCTTCTGTCTTCCTTCACCATTATCCATTCTCTAAACTAACACCATTGATTCTCAGTACTCTGGAGAGGTCCCTGACAGCAGATTTACTTAATGCAGTTCATCCTTTGATTTCCTGACTGCTGGTGCCAAGAGTATAGATTGTGGAGCCAAGCAAGCTGTAACTGTTAACAACCTCAATCTCTTCTCCATCTATTGTGCTACCAGTTGGCCCAGTGGTGAAAAATCTTTGTTTTCTTAATGTTTAACTTCAATCCATATTGAAGACTACAATCCTTGACCTTCTGTAGCAAGAGCATCAGGTCCTCCTCAGTTTTAGCAAGCAAGGTTCTATCATCTGCATAACGTAGACTGTTGATGAGTCTTCCTCCAATCCTGATGCCACATTCCTCCTCATAAAGCTCAGCCTCCCAGAAATTATCTGTTCTGCATATAGATTGAAAAGGTATCCAGACAGGATGCATCCCTGATGCACTTCCTTCCTGATTTTGAACCATGCAGTGTTTCCCTGCTTCTGTTCTGAGGACTGTTTCCTGGTCCAAGTATAGGTTTTATACAAGCACAATCAAGTGTTTTGAGATTCCCATTTTCCTCAAAGTTAACCACGATTTGTTGTGATCCACACAAATGCCTTTGCTTAGTCAGTGAAACACAGATAGATATACCTCTGGTAATCTTTGCTTTCTGCCAGGATCCATCTGACATTGGCAATAATGTCTCTAGTTCCACAGCCTCTTCTAAAACCAGTTTGTATTTCTGGTAGTTCTCTGTCAGTGTACTCTTTCAGTCAATTTTGTATAATCTTCAGCAGGACTTTGCTTGAGTGTCATATGAGTGATATTGAATAATAATTTCCACACTCTGTTGGGTCACCTTTTTTAGGAATGGGAATAAATATGGATCTCTTCCAGTCAGCTGGCCAGTTAATTGTCCTCCAGATTTCTTGGCACAACCTGGTGAACACATCCAAGGCAGCATCTATTATCTGTTTGTTGAACTAATGTCAGTTGGTGTTACATCAATTTGGGGGCTTTATTTTTTGGCAATGCCTTTAGAGAATTTTAGTGAATATGAAATAATATCTTATGAATTGATGTGTGTTTTCCTATGACATTGAACATACTTTCATTTTATTATTGTCCCATTTGTCATATTAAATCCTATTCAAGACTTTTGCCTGTTTTTAATTGTATTTTGTCATCTTTTTTGTTGAATTGTAAGAGCCCTTATATATCCCTTTTATATTCTTTTATCTGTTAAGATAGTATACCGTTATCAGATTGCTATTGCTAAATACTCTCCCATTTATTAATTGTTTATTATTCTCATTTGTTAATAGTGTGATATGATGCACAAAGTTTATTAATTTTTATGAGGTCTGTTTTTGCCTTTGCTCATTTTCTTAGTATCATATCTAACAATGAAGTAGAGCCTCAACTTCATTCTTTAGAATTTGGAAATCTAGTTGTCCTAAAACCACTAGCTGAAGAAATTATTCTTTCTTAAATGGACTTGATAGTCTTGTGGAAAATCGGAGAACCTTGGTGTATGTCGTTGTTAAGTGCCGTCGAGTTGTAGGCGTCTCATAGTGACCCTATGAACAAAAGACCTGGATACTTGTATAACTTTAGTCCTTTCTCCAGGTTCGTAGGGTTTCCAGAGGCAAGCTATTTCAGAAGTGGATGCCACTCCTGCTTCCAAGCTTGTTTTAATCGGGGTGTATAGTGTTCAGAATTCTTTATTATATTGATCTCTGTGTCTGGTTTGTGCCAGGTGGTAGCATAATCCATAGGGAGTTGCATTGCTAACCCAGAAGCCATGGCTGGTGGTTTGAATCTACCCACAGCTCTAAGGGGGAGAGACAGACAATCTTCTCCCAGCCTCAGGAACCCACTGGAGGTAGACAGCAAGGAGAGATGCTGTCCGTAGTATATTTTGATGTTAGAAAGTGTGAGTCCTCCTAATTTGTCCTTCTACCTCAGTGTTGTTTGGGCAGTGTTATTTTCAGTGTTGTTGTTCACGAAGCTAAAATTGGGATTACATGCCCTAAAATCTGCTCATCTAAGGTGCTGCATTTTAGTATGTCCACATGTGGTCCAGTCATTGCCACTGTTCGTTTTGGAAGGTTTCATCACCTCACAAAGAAATCGTGCTGCACAAAATCTTGTGCTTGATGTTATTCCTAATTGCCAAAAAACGGAACCAACTGAAAGCTCCAGCAGACTGTAGTATATCCCTATAATAGAAATTCATCACCAGTAAAAGGGAACACAATACGAGATCTGCTGCAACTTGAGAGAACCCCAAAGTCAAAGAAGCCATGCACAGGGGAGCCCCATCACAAATGATTCCTTTGTATGAAATGTCTGCAACAGGGAAACACCTCATGTCTCTCCAAAATAGATAATTGACCTTTTTTCCTTCTGGTTATTAGAGAGCATAACCAGACAAATGGAGCTTCTACAGCTCTTCATAATAGTTAATGACATACTCAGAATTGTAGGCAGAGTCCCACCTTTGTCCAGGTGATGGTCTCTGTCTCAGTGGCTTTCCTGCCTGCACAGAGTAGTGGGGCCAAGTGGACCTTTGTGAGTGTTGCATCCATGCAGCCTCTGATCCAGGGTTCATGGTTCCCTGCATTTCCCCAACTCCTTGTCTCCATTTCCAGCTCAGCTCCATCTCCAGCAGGCGGCGCTGCAGCAGCAACAGCAGCAGCAGCAGCAGCAGTTCCAGCAGCAGCAGGTGGCACTGCAGCAGCAGCAGCAGTTCCAGGCCCAGCAGAATGCCATGCAGCAACAGTTCCAGGCGGTGGTGCAGCAGCAGCAGCAGCAGCTCCAGCAGCAACAGCAGCAGCAGCAGCACCTCATTAAATTGCATCATCAGAGCCAGCAGCAGGTACCTGGCTTCATTTTCCCACTCTGGTATCCGTGAGCTCTAGCCACAGGCTGAGTCCAGGCCCATCTGGTACCATCCCTCCTCCCTTGACTCCACAAGGTCTGGAGACAAGGAGAAAACCCAGCAGGCTTTGTGCAGGCATAGGGCAGCAGTGTGAACCACTAGTGCTGAAAAGTAGAAGTGGCTTATAGAAGAGTTTAGTCAGAGCAAGATGTGAGCATAACTTTGAGATGTGGAACATTTGTGCCCTTCCTGGGTAGCACATTCCTTTAAAGGGTTCTCATGCCTCCCCCCCATCTCCTTCCGTGTGCACATTATAATGACCTCCTAGCTGGTGATTTACAGGGATGTCTTCGTAGCTGCTCAGTGAGCCGTTTTTCTTTCTCATGTTTGCAGCCCCAGTCTAGAACACTTTCCATACCTTTTATGAGGTCATGGAGTGGCTCTACCCCCTGGTCACTGCTAGCCTTGGCTAGCTAGGCACCCCCTCCTAGATCTTGTAGTATCGCCCCTTTAGGTATGACAGTGGACCATTAGCCCCCATCTTCCTTTCACTTCCCACAGCAAACCTTGGCTGTCTTCAAGAGGCTTGAATTACTGACCGGTTAGAATGCCAGAAAAAGTAAAGAAATCTGCAGTGACCCAGGTTCTTGGCCTTGCTTCCAGGCTACACTTGTTCTTTTGTACTCTGTATTTAACCCTTCAGACGCTTCCTCATACCTGTCTTTCATGCCCTCCTAGAGTTGGAAGGACCTTCTGGCAAAGCTCAGAAGCATGTTGTGTGTTCTCTGTATCAGCCGTAGCCCCTCTGTGAGGTCCTTGCCCACTTGAGTGATCAGCCCAGGAAGGCTTCGTTGCACATTTTGCCAGTGCCTGCCTGGGCTTCCAGAGAGCATAGCAGGTGCAAGGCCGCTTGCATCCCAGGGGGCTGAATGAATGGTCCCGGTTCTGTCCTTAGATCCAGCAGCAGCAGCAGCAGCTGCAGCGGATGGCACAGCTACAGCTTCAGCAGCAGCAGCAGCAACAGCAGCAGCAGGCACTACAGGCACAGCCGCCCATGCAGCAGTCACCAATGTCGCAGCCTCAGCCTCCGCCTGCCCAGGCCCTGCCACAGCAGCTGCAGCAGCTACATCACCCACAGCACCACCAACCACCGCCACCACCCCAGCAGCCACCGGTTGCCCAGAACCAACCCCTGCAGCTGCCACCACAAGCCCAAACTCAATCTCTGGCATCCCAGGCACCAGCCCTGACTGGACAGATGCTATATGCCCAGCAGCAGCTTAAACTTGTGAGTACTCAGAGTAGGCTAGTGCAGCCCTTTGTGACTATAACTAGCATATGTTTTTCTTTCAAGTACTAAGATGCAGACAGGTCTTTGCTGTGTCACCAGAGAGTGCTGGACTCTGAGGCTGGCTTTTTGGCTGACACTGGTGCCACCCCCCCTTTTCTAACCTGGGAAGCTTGTGTTGCAATCAGCATAGATCACCTAAGTGGTGTCCAGGGCCTCTGAAGACCCTGGGGGGTTAGATTACAGGGTACCACATGTGTTTTCAGGGGAAAGATGTGTCTTCTCTGTCCATGGGGTTTGCTCACTACACAACTCCATCCGATCTATCTGTCAGCCCTGTAGGAAGTACTCTATAAAATGACATCCTGGGTTATGAAAATAATGAATGATCACTCAGCTCCTCCCTAAGAGGTTGCAGGTTTGCGTCTGCTCAGTGGCACCGTGGGAGAAGGGCCTGGTGAGATCCTGAAAGTCAGCCATTGGAAGCCCCATAGAGCATAGTCCTACTCCAGCACACATGGGACCACTGAGTCTCTGTAGACTCAGCAGCAACGGGGAGTTTTTGTTGTTTTTATTAGAGAAAATACTGTCTTCTTTCTTACTTTGCATTTCCATACAATATGAATCCCAAATGTCAACACTTCAAGAGACAGACGAGCCAACAGGGTGGGTTAGCCTAGCAGAAGGGTCACCTTGATCTCATTTTTCCTTTCCCTCATTTGTTTTTGTCCTCTTTCCCATCTGCCGTTCATTGACCAGGGTGTGGTGGATGATGCCACAAAGGTAGTGAGTGGAGGGAGGTCTCATACCAGGAAGCTAGAGAGGGTTTATCGAGCAGAGATCTGTCAATGGAAGCTGACTCCTGTCAGCTGCTGGGACTTCTAGACCTTTCTTGCTGGAATTGGACCCACTGGATGGAAATGTCCAAGGAAAGAAGGATCCTTTGGGGCTTCACTGTCCACTGAGTCCATGGTGTCCTGCTTACCCGTGAGACTCAGTGGCCTGGGTTCACTTTTCTAGCCATGCTTCCCTCAAGTTCAGGGCTCTTGGCACAGGCTCTCGTGGGCATCGGTGCTTAATCCAGGCTGTGCACGGGCTATATAGTGCTGCCTCAGCAAGAGCAGAGCTGCTTCTCCTCAGAACAGCATACCCACCAGGATGGGACATTGCTATGATCTTATGGTGCACAGGTTGGTCAGGATGCAAGGCTGTAGCTAGCTAGTGGCACCACATCTGGAAAAATGCTGTGCCCTATCTCAAGAAAGCCTTGGAAGTTGAGAGCTACCATGGAAATTGTGGGTGCTACACTCCCTACTGGGGCACTTCCTCAGTGAGTACTCTTCCAACCCAAGGTCCGTGCACCAATGGTGGTGCAGCAGCCACAGCAACAAGTGCAGCCGCAGACAGCCGTGCAGACACCGCAGGCCACTCAGATGGTCGCCTCTGGAGTCCAGGTAAGGATCCTGAAGCCCTGAGGTGGCCTGGCTCCCAAGCAGGTAGGTGCATGTCCACACACGCGTGGAGTGGGATTGCCATAGGCACATAGTTCAGGAATCTAGTGGCCTTTCAAACGCCTCTCCCTTCCCTTCATTCTCCTGCGCTGCTATCACAGAAATGCCACAAAAGGGTATCTTTACCAAGTACAAGTCTGTGCTCTTGCTGTTTAGGTAGCTAGATGTCCAGATTTAGGGTGCCGTTTTTATTTAGTGGACACTCTCTCTTGGCCCTACAAGAGGTACTGTTTCCTTTCGCCTCAGCAGGCCTGGCATTGTTTGGCGATATTCATGTGTCCGGCTTTCCCCTGTGCACAAGGAGCTCCCTGGCTTTCCTTTTTGGTGATACAGCTGGCTCTGCTCGCTTCTCTCCTTTCATTCTTGTAAGAGAGAGGCAATAACAGACGGAGCCCCAGGGAAATGCCCACCCTAATCTTACAAGGGAGCTCTGCTGGGCCTAGGGGTAGGAAGCTACACTGCAATCCCAAAGACACAGTATAAATGCACCAACTACTCCTCAAGAGAATAATGGACACTGTTCTCCCTTACAGTTGATTGCCTCGGAAAACCCACCAGAGGGTCAGCCATGGGTCAACACCAACTCAGTGGTACACAACAACAGTCTGATCACACCAAGGGCACTATCCCTATCATCACAGAACTGTCTATCCACCTCATTAATGTTCTAGCAGTTAGAATTCACCACACACAGGATCTCTATGTTATGCTGAGTATTGTGGCCTGCCCAAGTTGCCACATGTTTGGGGATGCAGCTCAGTTCCTAACACCTTCTTCTGCTTTGCCAGGTGAGGGAGCACCTGGGGAGCTGGCCTTTGTTCGCTCCTGTCCTGGTTTCACCTTTCATTTTCCTTTGTCTCCCATGCTTAGCGACAGCACATGGATTTGAAATCACCCCAACCCCTGCTTTTAGCCAACTGTCTGAATTGCAGGCTGTGGGCAAAGTCAAGGCTAACTGGATGCCTGGGAGGGTCTGAGAAGAACAGCAGCTTCTGTAGACTAGGCATCCCCTGGAGATGCCATGTGGTGGGCACACTCCTTTGCCCACTCTGAACAGAGCGGTAGGAGCAGCAGGCCATCTGCCTTCGTCCTTTCTGCTCAGCTCATTGGCTGTCCCATGGTAGACGTGCTCCTGGTGGGCTGATGGCGTCTCTTCCCTGGCTCCACTAGGTCATATCAGGCATAGAGGGGGCAGAATAGGGACTTCTGTGAGGAGGCCACGTTCTCATTCTTGTCTAGAGGTTGGAGAGCAGTGTCATGTAACTTGGAATGTCCCCACAGCTGGTGTGAGAAAATCTTCCAGGTTGGAGCCAATCTTAATGGTCCCCCCAGTAGGCCTGAAGTAGAAGGAGGAAGTTGGTTTTGGGAGTGAGGTTGTGTTTGCTGCCATGAGGTGGTCCCTGAGCCCCTCTGATCCACACATCAGTGATGTCCCTGACCCCTGCTCATTCACTCTGTGTCCCCTGCAGTGTCATATAACTCATGTTTGTGTCAGACGTCCAGTCCCAGCCCTGCTATCCAAGTTTCTGGGCAAAAAAGTGGCAGCTGGGGACATCAGGAGTATTAGTGTGGCACCGAGCCTACTACGCAGCCTCCCTCATCACTGGGCAGAGTTAGCCCAGGAGCCCCATGTTCTACAGCTCAGCTATTGCCCCCCATGACCTGCGTCAGACTGTGCTTGTAGCTTTGGCAGGCCGTTCCCTGTTTGCAGGGCTTGGAGTCCATCTTTTGGCACCAGCTGTGCACTCTGGAGTGAAGCCCTCGGCCTCCCCTTCCCTGCCTTGGACTTTGTAGCAAGGCCCTCATCTTGGGTCTTGAGAAGAGCTGCTGCCACAAGTTAAAAGCCACATAGGACAGAGCATGGGAGCTGCCAGCCAGCAGTCACTGCCTCTGCTGCTGCCCGATTCCTCCTGTCTCCAGGGCTGTTTGTGTGCTAGTTCTGGAGGGGAGGGAGAGGAGAGGAAGCCTAGGGGTGAAGTCCACGTGCATGTGTGAGTTTAAACGAGACGCAGCACTCTGTGTCTCTTTGCCCTTGGCTGTCAGTCCTGTCTGCTGTTCTCGTTCCTGCCCTACAGCCAGGACAGCTACTTGGAGGGTGTTTGACTACTCATTAGGGTTCTAGCAGTAACAGAGGCCCGGGGAGTGACCAGCTGGGTGAGGTGCGGGCCCCCACCCCCATTCAAGGCCAACCCTTCAGGTCTGCAGCCACCTTCTCCTGAGCGCTGGACCAGAACAGGAGACAAGACCGGGCTGCAGATGCTCCTTCCAGAATTCCTGTGTGGTGACTGGGAATACATTGAGTCAAGGGAAACTTGTAGCTACCCTGCAGGCAAGGGCAGAGCTGCCCCACAGGGTTTCCAGTGTCCATCTTTCTGGAAACAGACTGCTGGGGATTCTCTCTCTCTCAGGGTTCTAAAGATGAGTTGACTTTTGTTTGTAGCCAGCCACTTTAACAATGCAACACTTGGGCTCTTTCAGGGAATATAAATAAGTAAGGGGACGGGAACCCTATAAATATTTTGGTGAAGTGGTTTTCCTTTGTACTGATCCTCCAGACTGAGGTCATGTTGTACATGGCACTTTATGTTAAGCTTTTTTCCACGTGTGAAGTGAAAATGCTCTTATGCGTTAAGAACCATTGGTAAACATTGCTAGAATACCTATGATTTTATTTTCTTTTTCCCCTTGTAAATTTATCCACTGTCCTTCATTCCTGCCTTGTCCTGAGATCGTGAGATTCTGCTTCTGTAAATGACACTGTGCTGCCTGCCTTGACACAGGATTAACTCGCAGAGTGGCTGCTGGCTACGTGGCAGAAACCCATCTGCGCCTTTGTCATTGTCTGTGTAACCAGAATCCAAAGATGCTGGGCTGATCTTGCTCTGTGCTACCACACAGATAGCAATTTACAGCAAGCTACCTCCCAGATAGAGCCACTGAACTACTGTGGGAACCATGGAAGTGCAATCTGCTCGTAGCTGCTGTTGGTGTTCCCTGACTTGGCTTCCCTTCCCTGTCCACACACAACAAGAAGAGAAGTAGGGAGGAGGCTCTCCCTTTCTGAACAGTCTCACTGCGGGGGCTTTGGAGGCTCTTTTAAATCTTGTCTTTTTTAAATAACTGATTGTTGGCACTGTGGACAATCTCCATAACCAGAGGGATCAGGAAGTGATCATCACAGATGGGTACTGAGCATGGGCATGCATGTTGTGTAGTCGTGGCATAGCTGCTCCCATGGAGCTTGGGGGGCTTTAGGGAGACCCTCAAAGACTGGCATGAACTTGGCAGGGCTGGGCAGGTGCTTGCTGCAGTCTTTTGGTGAGCGTCAGTCAACCCAAGCTGAAGGGTCTCATTAGAAAATGAGTCATCAAGTTTTCTCAGTTGTAAGAGAAACAATTCAATAAAGTTGGATTCTTTGACCCCTTTCCTCACAATAGATCTGTGCTCCTCTTAGGCCACCTGCCTCACTCTCCAGGGCGTCACCACCTTGTTTGGGAAGGTTGTTCCCGGGTAACATCAATGGAGTGGCACTGTTACACAGTGCCCACACACCCTCCCAGGTGACAGTGGCCAAGATTTTCGCACTAACGGGACAAAGCCATGGCAGGGCAAAGGGGGCTGGCCTCGTTTCCCCGACTTGACACAGTTGCACTCACAGGGTGGACTCTTCAGAGGGTGTTCCCTGCTTCAGCTCCCAGGCAGCCTCCGTGCATCTTCTACCTCTTCATCTTCAGTTCCATATGGAAAGAACCATTTCTGACACTTTTCCAGAACTGAGAGATGCTAAGGGACAGACAGTGATGAGTGCAGATCCCTAGAACTGTTTCTCCTTCGGTGGCCAGCTAGTTAGACGGAGTCGTGTTGAAAGGGCCTCTGCAGGTGGGCGCCCTGCCTCGTTCACAGAGAACTCTTTCTGCCAGCAGGCCTGGTGGCGTACATCTGTCCACATAGCCTGTCATTTTACATGCCCAACCACTGACCTCGATGATTCTGGCCACTGCTCTGGGGAGGGGTGGTGCTTATTCACAGACCTGGGATTTCCTCGGGACAGCACCCAAAGGCCTGCAGCACTGGAACGGCCTGTAGGTGGCATCTTTGAGGTCTCTCACATCCCAGAGCTGAGTGGACCTCCAGATGCTGACGTTTAGATATGTTGGGGCCCACCTCAATTCCTTTGCCCACGTGCCAGAAAGCACCTTGCCATGGGCACCTGGTCCTCTGCCTCAGTCCACCTGTGCACTACATTTCTGCGTTGCGATGACTTTGTCTGTGTCCCTCTATCCCCAAAGATGATCACCGCAACCATGGTCCAAGGCGGGATGCAAGTAAGAGCCCGGTTCCCACCCTCCACCGATGTATCAGCCGCACCGCCAGGCACCCTTCCCGCAGGTGGACAGCCCCCGGCTCAGGTATTTAACATCAGGTGCTGCTCCCCGCCATCAGGGACAGCTGCTGGCCAGTGCCAAGCCAGGCTCGCCCTCTTCTCTTTTCATGAGGCGAAGTCCATTGCATATTTCTTGAGGGGATATGGGCAACATATGGTCTGTTTGGTTGATTGGGGTTGTTTTTATTTCAGCTTAATATCAGGAAGTCCTTATGTTTCATTTTCCCCAGAAGATGGACGCAGAGTTTATTTTCACACATTTTACGATTTTGTTTCATTTATCTCAGACCTTTTGAAAGCGTGCTCTCCCTCTGGCATTGCTGACATTCTTTTTCCTCGTGGCTGACCATGTTCCCTGCTTCTCAGTGGCCCCACATGCCTCACCTGGCTCCTTTGACCCCTACCCTTTGCCCTGGGTCTTGTGTACTACTCTCCAGTCTTCCCTTGGCTCCACACTCCCCTCCGGACCACTGACATTCTCTGGTTTCTTAGAGATCTCAGACCCACTCTCCCTTGTGCCTTCTCCCCGTGCCTCCTGTCACCTGCACATACTGTCAGCTTCAGGTTGTGCAGGCAAAATAAAGTATGGGCCAGGGAGTTAGATGGAGGGAAGGAAGATAGAAAAAGTAAGGCCAGGCTAGTGCACTGTTAGTGCCAGAAATGAGCTCTGTGGGGAATGTAGGTTATGTAACAGAGACGTTACAGAAAGTGGCCAGCCTCCTGCACGCAGGCTTATTTGCCAGGCCTCCCCTGTCAGTGCTAGTGGAAGTTTAGCACTTCCTGAAGCCCTGGTTGGGATGTGCAGAATAGGTCCTAAGGGGTTAACTGCCACACCTTATCACACAAGGAGGCTGGAGTCAGGGATTGCTGGACAATTCCGTTTTTTCTGGATTTGCTTTTTAAAGCGGGCTTGCCTCACGCTTA
Source organism: Elephantulus edwardii (assembly GCF_000299155.1). Classification (NCBI taxonomy): domain Eukaryota; kingdom Metazoa; phylum Chordata; class Mammalia; order Macroscelidea; family Macroscelididae; genus Elephantulus; species Elephantulus edwardii. The sequence goes on from NW_006400174.1 coordinate 1,112,256, forward strand.
TCAGATTATCAAGGGAGGCTTTAGGAGAGAACTATCTGAGCACTGTTCAGAGGGGAACGTGGATGGAGAGGGATCCTTTAATGGAAGGCACTGCCTCTGGTCCCATCTCTTTGCAGCTCTGGTCTGACACTGCCTGCCTCATACTGGGCCCCAAGGCCGCCCTTGCACCCACAGGCCCCTTGTCCTGTCCCCTTCCACCTCAGTTCTTCTATTTTGCCATTCGCCTGTGCTTCCCTGAAATAGGACCATCACAGACCTGTCCACATGACTGAGGGTGCAGAGCACAAGAGCTGGGCCCTGTAGAAGCATACTTGTTCATCAGCATACGGTTTTTACTGTTCACAAGTGATGTATTGGAATACATTTTGGAGTTTTTTTTTCTCTCAGCATTTTTATTCCTGAGCAAGCTGAACAAACCAAGTACTTTCTGTTTGGTTTGGGATCTGAACTCCATTCTCTGCCCGTCCACTTGTCCACTCAGACACATAATCCTCACTCAGGACCATTTTCCATTTCCCCCTCTCACCTCAGATGCAGGCCCACTCTTCTCTCACATGAACGCTTGGTTCACTGTTGCTGTTCCCTGTGCCTGTCTCACTCCAGGACTTCCTTCCTGCACTTGCTCAGGGCCCATACCTGGCCTCTTCCTGTGCCCTGAGACCCGGGGTCCCAGCTCTGGTGACAGAGCCTTTCAGTCCTGCTCATCTGGTGGGTCCCATCACTGCCTTTACGATGCTCAGAGAGAACCCTCCAGTGCCATCCCATCATCATGTTCTCATCACCCACTCCACAGTGGGCGTCACATCCCCGCTTCTATGAGGGGGCTAGGCCACTTGTGGAACAGTGCAGGACAGACCAGGCCTCACTTGACCATGACAAACAAGTGGTGAACTGGTGGGTCCATAGTTTTACTCTACTTCGGAAGTGGGCATGAGGTACCGCAAGTGGCAGAGAGCAAGGGCCAGCAAAGTGAGTGTAGGTTGGCTTCTGGGTTGTCAGGCAAATGTGGTACAGGAAGGATGGTGCCAGGGGACTGGAACAGACCTTCTGCCCTAGGCTGGCCCAAGTGCGCTATCTCCTCTCCGTTGCTCTCGGCATTCACCCTATTTTGGGGCTCCGCCCACAGGCAGGCCCTCTGGGTTGTGGGCCTATGTCACATTGCTCCTGGGTAAAGCTGTGTTGCAGGAATTACTGAGAAGTTTCTGTTGAGTGCACCTGGCAATGTCCCGCCTGTTATCCCACAGCGGGGCAGGTGTAAATCCCTTCTTGCTCTGAGCTTCTGTCTTTCCCAGGAGTGTGGTGATGGCAGTGGTTCTGCAATGGTCAGTCAGAGGCCATCCTGCAGAGAGGAGGTGTATGATTGTGTGTGTCAACAGCAGCCTCTCGGGAGACTTTGCCATACAAAGGAATTGATCCTTCGACCTTGCTCCGCTCTGCTGCGGAGGCCTGGCCACCTCTCCCAGTCACCTGGACGTTAGGGGTGGGCATCTTCCTCCCTGACCCATCTGGCCAGGCCAGCTCTTTCCCAGGATGGACTTTTGGTGGCTGCCTCCTGACCTTCAGCGTATCTTAGTGGGATGGTGGGCCTGGTCCCTTCTGCCCCTCTTGTCTTGGATTCCTCTTAGAGACGAAAGCACAGCCTTGGTTGGTTTTGTTGATTTTCCTCGCTGGAAATCTCTAACCTGCTCCCCAACCCGTGGAATCTGCTCTCCACCTTCTCAGACTTTGAACTGGGGCCCGAGGTAGACACACATGCTGAGATGTTTGGGAGACTACTGGGCATTGCCCTGAAATTGGGGGTGCTGGGGTTCCCTCTGAGCCATTGGCCAGAGTTAGAGAAGCCACATAACAGTGACATGGACACCTCAGCATTGCACTGAGCTCATCTGGACAATTGATTCAGGGAATGGGAAGAGACAGGTGTGTGGGGCTACAGAGTGAGGTGGTCCTGAGAGGGGCCAGCAGTCTGGGGACGGTTGCAAGGACAACTTCCTATCTCCAGGATCCTCATTCATGGTTCTGCAGCACCTCTTCTGAACAGATTTGATCCAACACTCCAGAAGCTATGCCAGGAAAGTGGGGGAGACATATCCTTAGTCACATGTCCAGTGACAGAGCACCAAAAGAACACACATCAGGAGACAGCATGGATACACTTTGGTCCAGGACATCCCTCAGTTGACAGCACCCCTTAGTGGGTCTGCAGAACCTGAGGAGCAGGAGAGGGGCGTGGTTGTCCTCAGTGAAGACAAGGACAGGGATGAGGATTTGATCCTCTAGGCTGGCTAACCCTGGGGACCCCTGGCTGTCATTTCACACACAGTCATTCCTGACTCTGGGCGGTGTGGCTTTCCATATCGAGTCCATGGTTGAGTAGTTGTGATGGTGACGCCTGTCTCTCACCTTTGAGCACCATGGGGACAGGGAAATGACACTTGAGAACTTTTGGGTTAGAAACCTTGAGTGGAGGGCCCACAAGCAGAGTTCAGCATCTGGCCTGGAAATCTTTGGGCCAGGGGTGCTATTGGGGGCCAGCACTATCCAGCCCCTCTTGGGACTGAGGGGAAGCAAGTTCTCCCCACTCCCCTGCTCCTGGTCAGCAAGGTCAGGGGACCTTGGCACTGGGTGTGTGCTTGGCAGGGTCAATACTGAGGAGTGGGGCTCATGAAACCACAAGAAGCTGGGTCTGACCTCCCACAGACAGGCAAGGAGTTGACTGTTTCCTCCTGAAGGCAAGCGTCCCTGACTCCCAAAGCAGGGGTGTAGAACCCTTGCTGGCCGCTGCCTCTGCCCAAGGAAGAGAAGGATGTGGGCTGTGGCACAGGGACGATCTTTGCAGCAGCATTTTGGTGAGCTGCAAAAGGGGCTGGTGTTCTGATACTTTCCTTGAGCAGTGATGGTTGTTAGCTGATTAGGAAAGGAGTGGAGAGGTGTCTGTGCATTGATATTTTTTAAGGCAGGGTGGCTGGCGGGCAGGCAGGGTGAGCCAGGCAACAACACAAATGGCTAAGGCCTCCCTGTGCCCCTAGGTCAGCCAGAGCAGCCTCCCCATGCTGTCCTCGCCATCACCAGGACAGCAGGTGCCAACTCCACAATCCATGCCCCCACCTCCCCAGCCATCGCCACAGCCTGGCCAGCCTGGCTCACAGCCCAACTCCAATGTCAGGTAGGTGGGGGGGGGGGTCACCTGCCCCAGAGGCCCTTGCTACTCACCAGCTGCCCCAACATGCCTTTCCTCTGCTGCAGCTCCGGCCCCGCCCCGTCCCCTAGTAGCTTCCTGCCCAGCCCCTCACCGCAGCCTTCCCAGAGTCCAGTCACCGCACGAACCCCGCAGAACTTCAGCGTCCCTTCCCCTGGGCCCCTCAACACCCCAGGTGAGTTGGGCCAGGAGGGTGCCCCCAGACACATCCTTGTGCTAAGTAATAGGTGCCTAGGTGGGTGAGATGGGGCACTGGTGGAGGCAGGAGGGGTCTAGCCACCCCTCACAGCCGTGTCTACATAGTGAACCCCAGCTCGGTCATGAGCCCTGCCGGCTCCAGCCAGGCCGAGGAGCAGCAGTACCTGGACAAGCTGAAGCAACTCTCCAAGTATATTGAACCGCTGCGGCGCATGATTAACAAGATTGACAAGAACGAAGGTACGGGGTTCAGGTGGGCTGCTTGTGGGTTGGGGGACAGCGCCAGTGTCTGAGCACCCACCCCTCTCTGCCCTAGATAGGAAAAAGGACTTGAGCAAGATGAAGAGCCTCCTGGACATTCTAACTGACCCCTCCAAGCGGTGAGCACAAGGTCCACAAGGGTACAGTGTGGGGCCACTGCATCCCAGCAGCAACTTCAGCCTCGGCCTCATGCTCCCGAGCTCCCACTCTGGTCGCGGGCACACATGTCCTATGGTGAAACACCCCCAGCAAGTGACCTTGGCCTGGGAACAGGGTGTTGTAGGTTTAGAGGTGTCTGGGCAGCACATTGATCCCTGGCCAGGGCTCCTGTTGAGGAGCCAAAGCCGAAGTTGCATCCACTTCCACTTGTTAGGTCCCCTGCTGGTGCGTGTCACCTGTAACCATGGTGGGTCTAGATCTGACTAGTGACCCTGTGCGGTGACTGGCATATTCCTGAGATGTGGTCACCCATGAGGCTGCAGACAAGAGCTGAGTGTGCCAAGAAGTGACAAGTTCTCAGCACCAGGCTCAGTGCCCCTTCTAAAAGGTTCTCCCATTCCTGCTGAATCAGGCAGAACTCCAGGCAGTACTGAACTGTTGAGAACCTCGGAGCTGGACTCCAGGACTTTGACCTTCGTTGACCCCAGGGAGTTGAAGGATGAGGACATGAGAGGGCAGGGCCAGCCTTAGTAAGAGTGGTGGTCCCATGACCTTAGCCTCTGTCCAGGCTCCATTCTGTTTCCTGATGGTCCTAATTCTGCTAAGTGGAAAGGATCTACTGTAGGGGCAGCACTGTCCCACCTGGACCAGGGAACACTGAGTGGTCACTGTGGCACTGGCTATGCTTGTCCTGTGGAGGGACTGTGATCAACCACCTGCCCTGAAGGATGCCCCCCCCTTACCCTAGATGCCCCCTGAAAACACTGCAGAAGTGTGAGATCGCCTTGGAGAAACTCAAGAACGACATGGCTGTGGTAATTCATGGGCCCCAGGAGGTCAGCCAGGCCTTGCTCGGAAAGAGGTGGTCCACAGATCATGGTGGGAGGGAGTGTCCATGGTCCACAATCTGGATGAGGAAGGTGGGACCCAGGGGCTGTGAGCCCCGGCCTCCCAGCATTCATGTCTCTTGTCTAGCCCACACCACCGCCACCCCCCGTGCCGCCAACCAAGCAGCAGTATCTGTGTCAGCCCCTCCTGGATGCCGTCCTGGCCAACATCCGCTCACCCGTCTTCAACCACTCCCTGTACCGCACCTTCATGCCGCCCATGGCAGCCATCCACGGTCCACCAATCACGTATGCGACATTGGCCAAGGGACAGAACCCGCCACCACCAGGGTGACTGCGGCTACCCCTACTCACTGCTCACTTTCCTCCAGGGTCCCCTCCGTGTGTACCCGGAAGCGCAGGTTTGAAGAGGATGAGCGCCAGAGCATCCCCAATGTGCTACAGGGGGAGGTAGCCCGGTTGGACCCCAAATTCCTGGTGAACTTGGATCCCTCTCACTGCAGCAACAACGGCACCGTCCACCTGATCTGCAAGCTGGGTGAAGCCTGGGATCCCCTACACTGCTGTGCACACACACCCCTACCCCAAGACCCCTTCCACAGGCCTCCCCTCAGCTTCCCTCCCTTGAGAGCCTGCCCCTACTCAGGCGCCCTGCCTGCTCTGACCTAGCTCCCTAATCTGAGGCCACATGCCTACCCTGATAGAAATAAATGGTGGTCCTGCTGGCCACAGGTTGTATGTGGGTTCTGCAGTGTACCCCAGATATTTGTAGACCTGAGTGTGTGGCCTCAGGTTGATAGCACACTTCGGTTGGAGGACTTTAGGCAGATAGTGGAGGCTGGTCACAGTGGGGAAACTTGGCAAGGGAACTCCTGTGGGGGCTGGTCACAGTTGGTGCCATTGGGCAGAAAGGACTTGTGTGAGGTACAGCTCCAGGTGAACAGCAGGGGCTGGTCACAGTAGGATAACTTCAGCAGGGGACCCTTATGAGATATAGTGCACAGTAGGGACTGGTCCCAGTTGGGAGTCTTGGGTAGGAAGACCCTGGGCAGACAGCAGGGCAGTCATGGGACCTGCCTTGTGTGCTGCAGATGACAAGGACCTCCCAAGCGTGCCACCCCTGGAGCTCAGTGTGCCAGCCGACTACCCCGCACAGAGCCCACTCTGGGTTGACCAGCAGTGGCAGTACGGTGAGGGCTACAAGGAGTTACCCCCTCTACCCACTCCCTACCTCACGGGGTGTGACTGCTCCATGGACACCTTGTACTGATTTCTCTGGGGTAAATTTGGGGGCAACACCTGAGAACAGGCTTGCCTGGCCTGAAGTCACTGTGTTCTCTGTGTAAGCTACATGAGGCCTCTAGCCATGCGGGGCTTAGGCTCATGGGGATATGCTGGATGACATGACCCTCAGTCAGAGTCAGGAGAGAGACCCCATGGTGGACAGACAAGGATCCCAGAGGACTTTTCCCCAAGCTCCAGTTTTGTTGTTTGTTCTCGAGTTAGAATTGACCCTCAAATGGGTTTTCAGAGGCAGTAAGTCACCCAGGAGATTGTCCAGCCTTCCCCCATAGAACAGTTGGTGGATTCAAACTGTATGCCTTTGGGATTGCAGTATAGCTTCTAACCACTTGGCTGCCAGAGCCTTGTCCAGATCCCCCATGTTTGAGTACTGGAGGCATTAGAGCAGTCGTAGGGTGCATGGGCTGCCCTGGGGAGGCACACTCAAGACCCCTGCTCACTCTCTTGCAGATGCAAACCCCTTCCTGCAGTCGGTCCACCGGTGCATGACTTCACGGCTGCTGCAGCTCCCCGACAAGCACTCAGTCACAGCGCTGCTCAACACCTGGGCACAGAGCGTCCACCAGGCCTGCCTCTCAGCCGCATAGCAGCACCTGGGCCGCCTGCCACCTCCAGACCTGCTGGAGACACAGCCACATGTGCCATGGTTCTGGGCGTCGATTCCTTAGCAAGCCTGGATTAGGTTAGCTTTCTTGCTTCTATCTTCCGCCTTGGAACCTACCACATCTTTCCCCACCCTCAGACAGGCAGCTGTGGGGCTGACGGCGCTGTGCCATGGGAGGGCTGGCAGTCTTCCTCAACACAGCTGTCTGCGGGAGCATCCTCTGGGGTGCCCCTCCCCTCGCCTGCCACTCTGCTCCCCATCCTACGCTCGACTGGTGCACACTTGGTCTTCACCAGCGCTGCTTCCACCCAGCACATGTGCACAGTACTCATGGTCTCATCAGAGTGCTGGGTGCTTGGATACTGTTCAACCTGCTTCCGCAGGAGAACATGGGAAATCCTCCACACACGGAGCCTTGCCTGCAGCTCTGGGTTTACACAGACATCACCTTTGCAATATATGAGTCATGTCGCGGGGCAGTGGAGATCCCAGGAAGCAGGCTCCCCCTTTGGAGGGATGGCCTGGACTCCTGTCCCTGTGCCCGCAAGCTGGGTGGAGGCATCGAGGCCCAGCTGGAAAGGATGAAGTGTGACTAGACCAATAGCTGGGACGTCACCACCCACCACGGCCTATTCCAGAGTGAAGCCGAGCTGAGGTTGGGCATGCGCCATCCTCCAGAGCCACCTGACTCTGTGTGCCACCAGGCCACCCTGATGTCAGTTGGCCAGTCAGCCTCAGCAGGAGAGACCACCTTTTGTATGTGTGCTACTTACGTTATATGTGGTTCTTAAATAAATTTATTATTCCTGTGCTCACTGTGAATCCATTACTGGGCTCCCTGTCTTGTCCGTTCGCTGGGGCACGATACACACCTGTCCTCACCCAACACTTGGTATCCTGCAAACCCTCCAGCTATAATTCCTACAGTGGAGGCAGGGACATGGGGACCCTAGCCCTGGAGAGCAAAGGAGCTCAGAAGTTAAACTGTTCTGAAAAGCAAGAAGAAGGGCATGAATGCTGGCCCTACAAGGGGAGGAGTGCCTCCATTTCAGAAAAATCTGGATGCTGGGGTAGACAGGAAGGGTTTGTTGACCAAGGGAAGACTCTGCTGGCTCCCACAAGGCGCCTGCGTGAGCCTCCTGCCCCAGTTGTCTGAAGAGTCATGGGGGCCAGGCAGGGTGAAGAATGGGACAGTAATTGAACGAAACAAAGGTTTATTCTCCAGCCTGGCAGGTTAAGACCTGCCTTCATAATGTGCTTTTGTGTACATGCAGAAAAGTAAAATCGGTGAGAAATTCTCAGCTCTGAGATCAAGCATCTTATCTGTCAGAAGTTCTCAGAATTCATCTTGCCTTAAGGTGGCAGGGTTCTATAGTGCCTCCCAGGGGCTAGCTCCTCACAGGTGCCTCTGCAGCCACTGGGCTTAAAGCACTGAGCGGTGCAGGCGCCGGTTTTGCACCGCCTGCAGCCGCTTGTGCCGCTCGGCGAAGCTGCTTTTCAGGCTCTGCTTGAGGGCAGGCAGGATGGCCCTCTCTGCCATGGGCACCGGGCTCAGGATCAGGCTGGGGACAAAGGCAGGCCACAACACGGTTAAGCCCACTGGACCCGGGACCCAACCTCAGCCCCTCAGTGCCAGGACTCACCATTTCTTAGACAGGCTTTTCTTGGTAACCCTGGGTAACTGCATGGGCTCCTGGTCCCTACAGAAGGGGACAGAGAGTGGGCCATGAGCCATAGCCAAGCCTGGCACTAAGGTGGCCTGAAAGGGGTACTCACTTGGGCAAACTGGGCTCCGGCTCCTCGGCAGCGCAAGGCTCCTGGCTCCCATAAAGCAGGGACTTGAGGTACTGAAGCTGAAAGGCAGGAGGAATGTGTAGGGGCCTGTTGGGTCTAGAGCCCACCCTTTTGCCCAGGCCTCACCTCCTGGGCCTGTAGGAGGTTGGCATTCCACAGCTGGCGGATGAGCACCTCACACTGGTGCAGAGTACTGGGCTTCTGCAGGTGTGGGGATAGACTGGCCAAGGCTGTCAGCTTGCCCTTGGACTGGCTGATCACACCAGGAGCAGCCCCAATGCTGAGAGCTTCTGCGTCTTCGTTTCTGAAATATTCACTGAGTCCTGAGCCCCTCAAACAGTCCCTTGTTGCCCCACCCACACCAGTGTGGGACATGGGACAGTGAGGAAGTGCGGTGCCCACACAACTCCTTCCTCAAGCGGACCAGATTAAAGAGAGCATTAGATGGGTCTCCTTTGTTGGAGCAGCCCGCGGATTTGAACTATCAGAGGCGCCAACTTTGAGTTGGCAGTGCAACTCCCTGCACTACCAGACATGTTGGCCACAGAAGGACAATTATGTTCTCTCTCTGGACATAAAACCCCTCCCCACAAAGGCTAAAAGCACCCTGATGGTGTGCTTTTAATGCACTAAAAGCAGCCCTGCTTTTAGTACAGCTGCTAACTCGAGGTTGAACCAACCTGCTGGGGCAGAGCAGTGTGCTTCCAAAAAGACTGCAGCCTTGCAAACTATGGGTTGGGAGGGTATCTCTACTGCAAGATAGAATTGCTAGGAGGTTGTGAGTTTTTAGGAAGGCTCAGGTAAACAAAACCCTTCATATGTTAAGTTTGGGCAATGAATAAGGACTATGGAAGAATTACTTATGAATATGAATGCACTATCAAAGGAACAAAGCTTTTCTTAAAAGGAGCAAAGGCAAGGTTGGTGAGACTTGAGACTTCTTCTCACATAGTCTGTGCATGTTATCAAGAACTGGAGGACATAATGCTTGGGCATGGAGGGTTAACCAAAAAGATGCAAGTCCTTGTTTATGTATCAATGCGGCTATGACCCTCAGTATATCTAGCCGTTGTGTTTCTTGAAGAAAAGAGTTCCAGTGCTCCCTTCGGCAGCACATATACTAAAATTGGAACGATAACAGAGAAGATTAGCATGGCCCCTGCACAAGGATGACACGCAAATTCGTGAAGCATTCCATATTTTCGACCCTGAAATTAACCGGTCTGTAACAAAGGCTAACTCCTTTCACCTACAAATTTCGTCTTTGGATACAAAGCTAAGTGGATAGTCCTTACGGAGGGACTGTTTAAAAAGAGGCAGGGAGAAGAAAAGGAAAAAAAAAAAAAGAAAAGAGTTCAGAGCCAGCCCTGAGTTGGATGCATAAGGTGGGCAATGCTAGGTTGCACTCGGGATGCTAAGGGGCCCCAGCAGCACGGGGGCCCTGTGCAGACATAAGGGTGGGACTCACCTGGCCAGGTACAGCATGCAGGCTCCAGGACCTCTGTTGGGTTTGCCAGTATGTGACAGCCCTGGGCTCTGGGGTTCCCCCTCCAAGTCAGCCTCCTGGGAGACCTCAGCTTTTGAATCCTGCTTCTTAAAGTAGCTAGGCTGGGGTCTGGTCTTGCCTTGAGAGATGGCTGCAGGCCAAACCCAACAGAGATGTCACCGAGGGGCCAGACCATGGACATGCTCTCCAGGATTGACCATGCAACCGAGGAATGCCTGCCTGCCTCAGTTTCCTGCTCTGTAAGGAAAGGCAGTGCCCACCTCCCTCGGTGGGCTGCTAGGAAGCATGAGCTGGTCTGTGGGAGAGGGTGGCACCCACAACCCCCCAAACGGTCTCCCCAATCCTAGGACAAGAGGTGAGGGCGACAAGGGAGATGGGACCAGGGAGGTGAGAGGGATGAGGAAGGTGAGAGGACAAGGGAGGTGGGAGGGATGAGGGAGGTGGGGAGGACAAAGGAATTGAGGACAAAGGGAGGGAGGTGTGGGGGACAAAAGAGAAGGGACTGGCAGCTGCCGAGTGAGCTGTTCCTAGACTCAGGTCAAAAGAATGAGCGGTCTGGGGACTTCAGGGATCTTGGTGAGGCTTGTCCTGTCTGGCCAGTGGGCACCCTCCCTGGGGAGGTGGGAGCAGAGGTGCCCTCCAACTCATTTCCCAGCTCCACCCATGCCCACACGCCCCACCCACATCCGGCACGCCCCACCCTGTCCCACCCCACTTGCTTCCTACTCGAGACCTTCACCCTGGCTGCTGTGCTTGTGCACATCGGGATCATGGCCTCTCTTTTCACCGCCCACTCAGGAGCTGCCCTTCCTCCCCATCCCTCCAGCTGGGTCTAGCGCACAGAGTTCTCGCCAGGACAGCCTGCTTGCTACCGGGCAGAGCCGTGAGGCGCCTGACAAGGTCGAATTGGCGACAGACTTGTTGGACAGGATGCTAGATGTGGAGAAGCTGTCTGGGGGGGGGGGACGGTATTCGAACATAAGCCCCAGATGCAACAGCTCCAGCACCCCTTGCTTTGGTTTGGCCAGGTCCAAGCCCACTCTTGCCCACCTGTGGCCTTTCGTACTGTCCTCTGCCCAGCCCTACCCAATCTGCTGCCGAGAGAAAAGCAGGCCATGGGAATTCTGGCATTGACCAAAACACAAGAGTCCAGGAGTCACAGTGATGGATACAAGGACAACCCCTAGCAAAGTCCCACCAGGCAAAGCTTCCCATCACCCAACTCTCCAAGTGTCCACAGGGCAGTCACCTCAACCCACACCCAGGGGCTAGTACGGTTCAGACAGTGGACATGCCTCGGGCCTGGCTGTAAGACAGGATCACTATGACACATGGGGGCACCGGGCTTTGTGGGGGTCACCCAGCAGAGCAGAGCTGGCGTTCAAGTCCTTCCTCATTCAGAGCTCTCGATCCACAGAGGGCTGTACCAAGAGCCACCTTAGTGCACTGTGGGGCCCACGGCAAATCTGCTCACAGTTCAGACTTAATAACCTACACCAGGGAAACACCAGCATGGCAATGATGACTGGGCAGGCACTGGCCCCAAAGCCTGACCCTGCTTCAGGAACCCCAAAGGCTCACTTGCTTGGGGAAGACACTGCCTGCTGCCCTGCCTGCTGTCCCTAGTGCGTAGATGTCTGTCCTCAGCACCCTACAAGGAGCAGCGCTGCACCGGGGGCACAATGTGTCAGCCAGAAGACAGAGTGCTGGGTGGGGCATAGCAGTCAGTAGGGCTACTCCCACTAAAGACCCTGGACAGTGGGACTTACCTTTTTTTGATGGCTTCTGATTCATGATCAGCTTGTAGTGGAGATCTAAAACCAACCAAACATATTGTTGTTATGTGCCACTGAGTTGCCCACAACTTACAGTGACCATGCTGCTCAATAGCTCTGAAGCCTGCCCTATTCTGAGTCAGTTTCAATGACTGACACGCTCATTACCCCAGTCACTGTGTCAATCCATCTCATCTGGGATCTTCCTGTCCTGCACTGTGTCCCTCCACCCTTCCAAGCATGATGTCCTTCTCCAAGGATCGGTCCCCCTAACCACGTGCCTAAAGTATGTGAGACTGAGTTTCAAAATCCCAGCCTCCAAGGAGAAATTTGGTTTCATCCTCTCCAAGACAGACCTCTTTGTTCTCTTGACAGTCCGTGGTATGTTCAATACTCTTCTCTAGCACCACAAATCAAAGGCATGGATTCTTCTCCTGTCATCCTTAGTCATTCATTGTCCAGCTCTTTGATGATGCATAGCACGTTAATTGTGAAAACCTTGGCCTGTATCAGGCGCACTTTAGTCTTTAAACTGTCATCAATGCTCCTCAGTACTCTGGAGAGGTCCCTGACAGCAGATTTTCCAAGTGCACATTCTTATTATAGTAATAATATCATTATTACAAAGTGGATGATAATAATATGAACTTCTGGTGATCTAGAGGATAAGAAGCAGTGCTGTAATCCAAAAAGCACGTGATTTGAATCCATCAGCTGTTCCACAGGAGAGGATTGACAATCTCCTCCAATGTGATTTACAGTCTTTGAAAAGTCAGCTGTGGGTTGGATTCAACTCAACAAAATACAACAATATTATAATTAATAAGTAGACTCTTATTATAAATAGCACCTTATTTTTGTAGCCATAGCCTCTTAGAGTAATAGTCTTACTCTGCCCAGTTCTCCCTCCTTGCTGAACTCTCCCAGTCCTGAACCCCCAAGAGTCCCCAATAACTCCCCTTATCAAGTCCTGGCCTTGGGTGCCCTTAGCCAGCAACACTTCTGTACAAGCCACAGATCCCTGTGGTGAAAACTTCAACCTCTGTCCATTCAAGAGATATCTAAAGGACAGAGATCCAGGACACAGGAGAGTCACATGACCCAGTCATCCAAGAGCCCTTGGACGAGTCTGTGTCCTCAGTGACACCAAGGATGCTGAACGTCAGGGACTACTCACTGCTGGCTGGACTTGAGGGACACTGAAGAAGGTGGGGAGGGTCTTGATGGAATGGACATCCAATGCCGTGGCACTTGGCTCCCAGAAAAGGGGCAGATGAGGAGGCGAGGAAACCAAGTATCAGAGGGCTGAGGTGCTGGAGGGGTTTATGGACAGGCAAGAGCTCTAGCAAAGCTGGATACTGGATAGTGTCCTCCTTTGTGCAGACCATGTGCTGGACAGGCATCCCCATCCCCCACCCCACCCCTAGCCACAGCTGCCTGTATTGCTGGTTAATACTGATCAAGCTGTTTACCCTTTTTTTCTTTTTTAAAGTTTAACTTCTATTAAGAAGATACTTCTGCGACTTTGCAAATGCTGCTGCCTCAGCAGAACTCTCATCCACTCCAGTGCTTGCACTCAGTAATGGTCAGTCCCACTGGCTACTTCTACATCTGTCAATGGCAAACCTTTAGGGTATGTCTCCTTTGAGCTGTTTGCAGATAAAGTCCCAGAGACAGCAGAAAACTTCTGCACTCTGAGTATTGAGGAAAAGGATTTGGTTACAAGGGTTCCTACTTTCACAGAATCATTTCTGGATTTATGTATCAGGGTGGTGACTTCAAACATTGTAATGGTACCAGTGGCAAATCCATCTATGGGGAGAAATTTGATGATAACTTCAGCACACAGATTCTGGCATCCTGTCCATGGCAAATGCCAGGCCCAATACAAAGAGTTCCCAGTCTTTTTATCTGCACTGCTAAGACTGAATGGTTGGAGGGCAAGCGTCTAGTCTTGGGCAAGGTGAGAGAAGGCATGAGCATTGTGCTTTGGGTTCAGGAACCGCAAGACCAGCAAGATCACCACTGCTGACTGTGGGAAGCTCTCCTGTGATCTGCATTTCACGTTTCCCTTAATCACCACATCATTCCTTCTATAGCTCCAGAGGTCACCCCGCTACCCCAGTGTACTCCCAGTATCTTTAATCTTTGTGATTTCACTACAGTTCTTTGGATTCCATGTTTTCTTTCTTTCCCTCCAAGTTTAGCAAGATTGCAGAGTTAAGTTTACAACTGTTAAGTGAAAACTAAAGGAAAAAATACTTCAGTAATGGACTCGAGTGTGTTCATGGCGAGGGTGGCACAGGATAGGGCAGAGTTCAGCTCCGCTGTTCCTGGGGTCGCAGTGAGTCTCCCTCGACTAGACAGAACCTAACAGCAACAACAACTTCTATTAAAAATTATGGGCAGGTTTCTGAAGGACCAGAGGAGAATGTGATGTCCTGTGTCCACCCTAAGCCTTGGGTATTTACTAGTTTGAAGACCCAGGGCACCGAGTTCACGGGCTCCCCAGGCCTGATACCGGGTGGTCGGGACAGTGTCCAGCTCAGTTCACGCCGGCACACTCACCCTTGTTCTCTCGCTTCAGGTGGTCGATCTCCTCGTGGAGCTTGACCAGTATCTCTGAGTGCTGCTGCTGCACGAACTGAAGGTTGTTCTCCAACTCCAGGATCCGCTTCTGCGCCTCGGGGCCCGGCAGCTGGCAGCTAGGCGCCGTGTGCGCGATGCCCCCGGACTGACGCGGACGCGGGCGCATCCCGCCGCGAAAGCCCAGGGGCCTGGAGATGGTGAACCGCAAGCCTGTCGCCCCCTGCCCGCTCATGAAAACCCCGGCCTCCCCTCCGCTTTCCCGCCGCTCAGCTCAGTCACGCAGGACCGCCGCCGCGTCTCCATGGACACTGGCGCGGCCGAAGGGCGGGGCCGCAGCTGAGGGTGGGACCTGCGCGCTTGGGGGGGGTGGGCTAACATATGGGGCGGGGCCTGAGTGCTCAAAGGATGGGGCGGCGGCCTAGGAGTGGGGCTTAGCTACTTGAGGGGCAGGGCGGCGACCTAGAGGTGGGGCTTCTCCGCCTGAGAGGGCGGGGAGGCTGTCCGGGGGTGGGACTTGGCCCCTTGAGAGGAGGGACGGCTGTCCAGGGGTGGGGGGGCCGTCAGATGGAGGCAGGGGCGTGGGCGTTCAGAAGGTGGGGTTTAGCGGCTTCAGAGACCAGGTGAGCGGCTGGGGGCGGGGCCGGGACACGTGTCGGATGGGCGGGGCTTAGCTAAGAGGTGGAGCTACCCGGTGGGGCGGGGCCTGTTAATAGGAGGATGGTGTTAACAATTTAGAGTGAGACTGGGCTGCGCAGACCGACTGGAGAGACCCAAGGGATAGGAAGACGGCAAAAGCTTAACCGTTACAATAGGTGATGCCTTTATATAGTAAAAAATCAGAAGGCAGACTTTGTGCTGCCGATACTATAGTGTTTTGTTTTCTTGTTTGATTATTAGTTGGGTTTTTTTTTTAATAATAGTTGGAGTTGATAGATTAAAGTCCTGGTTCTTTCTTCTTTTTTTGATGTGTGAGCTAGCTATAAATTGACCTCTGTACACTGTTTTTTTCCTATATCTAAAACACTTTGGTATGTTGATTTTCATTCATATTTGTTTCTAGGAATTCTTTAACTTGCTATTTCTTCTGTCACTCAGTAGGTTTTTTAAATAAGCCGTGTGTTATTCCATTTCTATGTATTTTGTTCTCCTTGAGCTTCCTGTTACTGATTTCTAATTTAATAGCATTGCGATCTGTAAATATGGTTTGTATTATTTTGATACTTTTAAATTTACTGAGACCTGATTTGTGGCCTACATATGATCTCTCCTGTAAAGTTAACCATGTGCACGGGGGAAAAAATGTGTATTGCATATTTGTTGAGTGGAGTGTTCTGCATATGTCTAGGAAGCCAAGCTGGATGATCTTACTGTTGAGCTCTTTTCTATCTTTGATGAGGTTTCCTTCTAGTATTCTATCCTTTGTCAAAAGCGGTGTGTAAATCAGTCTTTTTCTCAATGGAGCTGCAGCAGGAGTTGCTGGACCGGTGGTGTATTGGGGCTACCCACTGCCCTCTGCCTGCTACGACCTTTGCACTGCTGTAGACATAACTGAGCAAATGACCCTTTGTGGCACCTTCAAGAATCACAATGGCTGGGTGACTCGGATTGCAGCCACATGGCAGTTCCCAGATATGTCTGATTTGCAAGATAAGACCCTCATCATGTGAAAGCTGACCAGGATGACACCAACTATGGCATTTCTCAGGTTGCTCTGCATGGTCACTCCCACTTTATTAGTGATGAGGTCATCTCCTCTGATGGTCAGTGGCCCTGTCTGGTTGTTAAGATGAAACGCTCCACCTCTGGGATCTCACCACAGATACCACCACACACCGTTTTGGTCTTGTAGGCCATACAGAAGATGTGTGGAGTGTGGCCTTTGCTCTGACAGAGCAGATTGTCTCAGCATCCAGAGAGGAAACCATCAAGCTGTGGAATCCTTTGGGTGTGTGCAAGGATGCTGCCCATGATGAAAGTAACTCAGAAAGGGTTGTGTGTCTGCTTCTGACACAATAGCCTCAACCCTGTCATCATCCCCTGTGCCTTGGACAAGTTGGTCAAGGTGTGAAACTTTCAGGCTCACTCACTACAAGCTGAAAACCAACCACCTTGCCCACACAGGCTACCTGAACACTGTGACTGTCTCTCCAAATGGATCCCTCTGTGCTCTGTGCTGTGGGACCTCAATGAATGTGGTACCTCTGTATGCCAGATGGTGGAGACATCATCAACGTCCTGTGCCTTAGCCCCAGCTGCTACTGGCTCTGTGCCACAGGTCCCAGCAGCAAGATGTAGGACTTGGAGACAGGATGGGCTGCAAGAATTTAGCAACAGCAGCAAAGCTGAACCCCCAGTGCACCTCTCTGGCTTGGTCTGATGATGGCCAGACTCTGCCAGTTACAGAGATAAGCTGGTACGAATATGGCAAGTGACCATTGGCACTTAGTAGAAATTTATGGCACAACTTCGTTGTTCTTATGTGCCAATGAGTCAGCCGCACCTCACAGTGGCTTTATGAACAATGACTCTGAAGCCTGCCCTGTCCTGAGCCAATCTCACAGTTTCTGACACACCTGTCCCCATTGACTCACTGTGTTAAGTCCATCTCATCCAGGGTCTTCCTCACCTGTGTTGTCCCTCTAACCTTCAGAGCATGATATTCTTCTCCAAGGACTAGTCTCTCCTGGCCACATGCCCTAAGTATGTGAGACCGAGCTTCAAAATCTTGGCCTCAAAGGAGCAAGCTAGTGTCACCTTCTCCAGGACAGACCTGTTTGTTGTCTTGACAGTTTATGCTATGTTTAATACTTTTCTCCAGCACCACAACTCAAAGGCATCGATTTTTCTTCTGTCATCTTTAGTCATTGTACATACTCAGATGCTTAGCAAACAACTGAGAAGACCATGGCCTAGATAAGGCACAACTTAGTCTCTAGATTGACATCAAAGAAAGAAAAGTCTGGCTGCTTATCATAGTGGTCTATTTTTTTTTTCTGTTCTGTTTACTTCATGTATTTCACTGGGTGCTGTAGGAGAAATCCAACATGGAGTTCATGTGGATTCTTAGAAGTTATCTAAGTAGGTCAGTTTAGGACTCCTGATCATGTCTTGGTATATAGGTGAGAGGAAAATAGTTCAGATTGTTATGTTTAATATTAACAAGTAACCTTTCTCAGACCTTCAAAACAGTTATAAAGGCATCTGTGCCTATTTTTGTACTTGAAACTTGGTTTAATCTCAAAACTTTTTCTTGGAATTGGGCTTTCCAGGTAGAACAAAGTTGGGAACTGAATATCAATCAGGGCCTCGACTGCTGCTGCCCAGACTGATGATGTTTCTCCTTCTCAGTCTGGTGATACTTGCTATGCTATATACATATAAAATTGCTATTACATGCATTTTTAAAATTATGTTTTTAATATCAGAAAATTTATTGAAGAACTAAACATTTGAATTCTTGGATTTAGGCGTTGTTCCTTCACGGCTTCCACGCTTGACTCTGTGGTATACAATCTTTAGGTGCCTCATAAAACCAGTACCAGTGGTATTTCATCTTTTAGCCTTGGCACTCCAGTTTCTCTTGCAATTGGCAGGGTAGCCACACTTGCCATGGGTGGACTTCTGGAGGTGGCAGGCCTTGCAGCCACAACAGTGGGACCTGTGCATCTTATTGCAACGCTTTCCAAACAATGACGTTCCCTACATCTTCTCTTTTCTGCGGCTGAGACCAAAGAGACTAGAAGAGAAGGCACTTCCATAATTGCATGCAGAGGCTTCTGCCACTACATGCTTCTATAATTCCATGTTCTTCTAAAAAAGCACCACAGCTCAAAGGCATCAATTCTTCTGTTATCCTTAGTCATTGTCCAGCTAAATACCAAGTAATTGAAAAGACCATGGCCTGAATCAGGCGCACCTTAGTCCTCAAACTGGTATCAATGCTCCTCAATAATGCCAGCATGGTTGTGGGAGTCTGAAAATCATGCAGTAAGAGATTTCCCAGCTTTCTCCCTCAAAGCTACTGATATATTCAAACTGCTAGAGAAATACTTCTTTGGGTTAGCAGCACAATTCTCTACAGACTATGCACACAGAGCTCCCTAAAAATAAAAATGTTGTTATGTGCCATCAAGTCACCTGTGACTCATAGCAACTCTGTGTACAATAATTATGAAGCCTGCTCTGTCGTAAGCCAGTCTAACTGGCTCCAACACACCAATTGCCCTAGTCACTGTATCAATCCATCTCATCTAGGGTCTTCCTCTCCTGCACTGTCCCTCCACCCTTCCAGGCATGATGTCCTTCCTAGCCACAAGCCTAAAGTATGTGAAACAGACCTTCAAAATCGTTGCCTCCAAAGAGCACTCCAGCTGCACCCTCCCCAAGGTATATTTGTTTGTTCTTTTGGCCCAAGGAATGTTCAGTGCTTTTCTCCAATATCACAGCTCAAAAGACCTCAATTCTTTTTCTGTCATCCTTGTTCACTGTCCAGCTCTCGGATGCATAGCAAGTGATCGGAAAGACTATGGTCTGGATCATATGCACCTTAGTCCTTAAACTGTCATCATTACTCTTCAATAATTTGGAGAGGTTCCAAACTGCAGATTTGCCCAGCACAATGCATCTCCTTATTTCCTGACTGCTGGTACTAATAGGTGTTAATTGTGGATCGAAGCAAGATAAAATTGTTGAGAGTTTCAATCTCTTCCCCATCCATCACAATGTTGCCTATCAATCCAATCTTTGTTTTCTTGACACTGAGATGCAGTTCATACCAAAGACTGTATTCCTTGATATTCTGTATCAAGTTCTTCCAGTTCTCCTCACTTTCAGCAAGCAAGGTTGTATCATCTGTATAACATAAGTTATTGATGAGTCTCCCTCCAGTCCTGATGCCATTCCACTTCATAGAGTCCAGCTTCTTAAATAATTTGCTCAGCATACAGATTTAATAGGTATGAAGAGAGAATACAACCCTGGCACACTCCCCCACTAATGAACAATGCAGCATTCCTCCACAAGAGAACCAGCGTTCTCCCACTGAATAACAAGACAGCATTTTACCACTACAGAATGAGACAGCTTCCCCCCACTGAAGAACCAATGTTCCCCCACTACAAAATGGGGCAATGTTCCCCCACTAAAGAACCAAAAACAGCTTTGTTTTCCCATTTGTGAACTTTTGGCTCCCTCTACTGGGAGATTTTAAGGGCCTTGTTGGAGTTTTCTGTTCACAGATCAAGATATGAGATGGGTTGACACAGTAACTGAGATAGATAATGGGCGTAAGTGTGTCAGAGATAGTGTGACTGGCTCAGAATAGGGCAGGTTTCAGAGCTGTTGTGTAAAGAATCACTAAGAGCTGCAGTGAACTCGAGAGCACAAACAACAACAAGTTCCAATCAAACCTTAAGATTTTGGAGACCAGAGTATCAAAACATTTGTATTTTGCTCCAGAAACAATAACCTTAAGTTAAGTCTGGTGTGATTCATTCACCTTTAGTCTAACAGGAAAACAGATAATCCCATTAGAAACTCTTACAGCATGGTCAAATAGCATGATCTGATAAAAGATTGTTTTAGAAAATAACTAGCTATTTCAAAGATTTGCATTGGGCAAATATGCTGCCAGGAACCTCTTTAAAGTGTGAATGAGCGACAATGTCAATTTAAAGACTATGAGTACACCTGAGGTAAGCCATGTAACCGCTTCCTTTGCATCTGAAAGTTGGACAGTGAATAAGGAAGACTGAAGAAGAATCAATACCTTGGGTTGTGGTGTTGTTAAGAAGTACTGACTATCCCACACCTGTGAAAGGGAAGGTTTACATTTCTCTTTGGGAGCACCTTCATTTTTGTTCCTGTTACCACTTTGAAGAAAGTAAATCATTTCCAAAGAAAGACATCCCATGGACTGCCAAGAGAACACGTCTGCCTTGGAGAAAGTGCAACCAGGGTGCCCCCTAGAGGCCAGGACGGTGAAACTGCATCTTACATGTTTTGTGCAAGTTGTCTGGAGGAGCTGCTTAGAAAAAGATGGAGGGAGTCAGAGAAAGAAAGTTTCTCAACAAGATAGGTTGACACAGTGACTGCAACAATGGGCTTGAACTTAGCTGAAATCACAAGAATGGTGCAGGACAGGGAAACGATCAGATCTACTGTTCACAGAGTCACTAGGCTTCATAGCTGATTTGAGGGCACATAACAACAACATTCCAGAGTACAGTTGAAGAAACCAGTATGTTTGAAATCGAAAATAAAGGACTAGGTCTCTAGCCAGCCAATTGTACCAAGTTCAAAAAGAATAAAACCAAAATTTTATCCTTTAGAACTCAGCATATTTGATAAGTAAGCTTAGTTTTCTCCCAACCAGCATGCTGATAAGAAGCTCATGCTCAAATGTCATTTAGAATCCCAGGACTAACTTTTCAAGAAATGAGTTCCTATTTGTATTGTGCTCCTTAAGAATTTAGTTTTGTCCCCCAGGCGGGCATGGTGGGCTGGAGAACCGGCTGGGCACTTAGTGCGGCTGCCATCGAGTGTGCAGCACCCGTGAGCGCGAGACGGCAGCCCCGCGCTGCAGCAAGGCGGACCTCTGGGAGAACACGCAGTTTCAGCAGAGTCTCTGCAGCCATGGCCCCGATCAAGGTGGGAGACACCCTCCCGTCTGTGGTGGTGTTTGAAGGTGAGCCTGGAAAGAAGGTGAACCTAGCAGAGCTGTACAAGAGCAAGAAGGGGGTGCTGTTCGTCGTTCCTGGAGCCTTTACTCCCGGCTGCTCCAAATCAGTCCCACCTGCCAGGGTTTGTGGAGCAGGCCGAGGCACTGAAGGTGGAGGGAGCTCAGGTGGTGGCCTGCCTGAGTGTCAACGACGTCTCTGTGACTAACGAATGGGGGAAAGCCCACCCTGCAGAAGGCAAGTTTCGACTCCTGGCTGACCCCACTGGAGCCTTTGGGAAGGAGACAGATTTGCTGTTGGATGATTCATTGGTGTCGCTCTTTGGGAACCTAAGACTCAAGAGGTTCTCCGTGGTGATAGATGATGGTGTGGTGAAGACCTTGAACGTGGAGCCGGATGGCACAGGCCTGACCTGCAGCCTGGCTCTCAACATCCTCTCGCAGCTCTGAGACCCTAGGCCCACACTTGCTCCCTCTCCCCTCTCCTTGTCTTACTTGCTCAACCCTGGGCAAGAGGCGTCTGCCCACCCCCAGCGGGGCCACCCAATTGGAACCTTGGCCAAATTGCTGCAATAAACACTTGTGATTCAAGAAAAAAAAAATTAGTTTTGTTTGTTTTAATATTCAGGGTAAATGAAAGGGTTTAAATAAATCCCTTCACTTAAGAATATGGAAAATTATTAACTTTATCTAAGGATCTATTTTTATCCCCCTGCAAAGAAATATACATTTATGGGTGCTCATTTTTTATAATATTGTTTTTAAGTCTAGTAGATTTGGGTGGATTTTTGTTTATTTCATTTTGTGTCTAGATCTATGTATTGTTTTAGGAAATTGTGATGGGCATTTGCTAAGGTTTTCTTTTCTTGGAACAATTTTAAAATAATAAAAAGACTGATAAGTTAAGGTTTCAGCAACTATACAGAAAAACTTTTATCAGGGGGAACGCCGGGGGAACGC
>NW_006400174.1:1140712-1142057 GCF_000299155.1 Elephantulus edwardii
AAAAAGAAAAAAAAACTTTTATCAGTCTATTTTAAACATAGACTAAAAATAGGCTACTTATTATTTTGGCTTTAACAAAAATTTATCATCTATCATCATCTGTCTATATTTATCACCTATCAGTATCTATCTATATTATCTATTTATGCAATTTAGGAGGCTAGAATTTCAAATTCCAAGGGCTAGGTCTAGAACAATGCCTTTTCTAGAATACTTATTTTGACATAACAATATGCAGTAAGGGGTCAATTCTCTCATTCTCTCTGTCATTGCTGTCAGACCAGGCTCGAGCTGACTCTACGAGGTTATAAATTTGAATGGAAGAGATTGTCCAAGAAGGGGGAGGTTGTTGTTATTAGGTGCCAGCAAGTCAAGTATGACCCATAGTTACCCTATGAACAATAGATCTGTGCCATCCTCACACTTCTTGATGCATTAGAGCTCATTGTGGCAGTCACCATGTCAATCCATCTCATCAAAGATCTTCCTCTCCTCATCATCTTTGTCTCCAAACAGCACTATGTACCCTCTCCAAGGTATATTTGTTTGTTCTTTTGTCTGTCCACAGATGTCCAACACAGCTCAAATCATCAATTCTTCTGTCATCTTTATTCATTGTCCAGCTCTCAAATGCATAACAAGTGATTGGAAAGACTATGGTCTCAAACTGACATAATTTACTTCTCAGTAGTTTGGCGAGGTCCCTAACTGCAGATTTTTCCAGTGTAATATGTCTTCTGATTTCCTGACTGCTGGTACCAACTGTGTTGATTGTGGATCCAAGTAAGATGAAGTTATTGACAGTTTCTATCTTTTTTCAATCTTTCGTGATGTTGCCTATCAGTCCTGTGGTAGGAATCTTTGTTTCTGGACATTGAGATGCAATACATTTTGAAGGCTGCATTTCTTGATCTTTTGCAAAAAATTCTTCAAGTCCTTCTCACTTTCAGCAAGCAACGTTGTGTCATCTGCATAACAAAGGTTTGTTTACCTCTGATTCTGATATCACATTCCTCTTCATAGAGCCTAGTTTTTCAAATAATTTGCTCAGCATATGATTGGATAAGTATGTAGAGAGAATACAGTCCTGACACACCACACTCCTTTCTTAATTTTAAACCATGTAATGTTCCCTTGTTAACAAGCTGTCGCTGACTCTGAGAAAATGGGAATCCCCGAACATCTGATTGTAATTATGCGAAACCTATACTTGGACCAAGAGGCAGTCATCAGAACAGAGTAAGGAGGCACTGTTGTTGTTATGTGCCGTCGAGTCATTTGTAACTCATAGCGACCCTATGTACAACAGCCCTAAACCCTGCTCTATCCTGTGCCAATCGCATTG
>NW_006400174.1:1143242-1144639 GCF_000299155.1 Elephantulus edwardii
GCTGGGCTGTACAAGGAGGAATGTGGCATCAGGATTGGTGGGAGAATCATCAACAACCTGTGTTATGCAGATGACACAACCCTGCTTGCTGAAACTGAGAGGAAGACCTGAAATGCATGCTGTAGAGGGTCAAAGCCTTCAATACGGACTGAAACTCAACATCATCATCATCAAGAAAACAAAGATTCTCACCACTGGGCCAAATGGCAGCATCAGTAAGGATGGTGAAGAGACTGAGATAGTTAACAGTTTCAGTTTGCTTGGCTCCATTGTCAACACTCTCGGTACAAGCAGCCAGGAAATCAAGAGATGAATTGCATTGGGAAAGTCAGCTGTCAGGGACCTCTCAAGAGTACTGAAGAGCAACAACATCAGGCTGGAGACTAATGTGCGCCTGATCCGGGCTATAGTCTTCACAGTTGCATGCTATGCATCAGAGATCTGGACAGTGATGAGAGATGATAGAAAATTGATGCCTTTGAGCTGTGGTGCTGGAGAAGTGTGTTGAGAACAAACAGGTTTGTCCTGGAGATGGTGAAGCCGGGCTGCTCTCTGGGGTCAAGGATTCCGAAGCTTCATCTGACATACTTTGGGAATGTTGCAAGGAGGGACCTGTCCTTGGAGAGGGACATCATGTTTCGGAGAGTGGAGGGACGGCGCAGGAGAGGAAGACCCTCG
Source organism: Elephantulus edwardii (assembly GCF_000299155.1). Taxonomy (NCBI): domain Eukaryota; kingdom Metazoa; phylum Chordata; class Mammalia; order Macroscelidea; family Macroscelididae; genus Elephantulus; species Elephantulus edwardii. Next base: position 1,143,921 of record NW_006400174.1, read on the forward strand.
ATGAGATGGATAGATTCAGTGATTAGGCTAGTGGGAGTAGGTGTGTCGGAGACAATGAGGTTGGATAGAGTAGGGTTTAGGGCTCTTGTACATAGGGTCATTATGAGTCACAAGCAACTTGATGGCACAGTACAACAATAACAATGTTTCCTTGCTCTGTTCACACCACAGCCTTCTAGTCTAGGTATAGGTTTCACATGAGCACAATTAAGTGTTCTAGGATTCCCATTCTTCTCAATGTTAATCATAACTTGTTATGATCCACACAGTCGAATGCCTTTGCAGTCAGTAAGGCACAGACATTCTTCTGGTATTCCTTACCTTCAGCCAGAATCCATCTGACATCAGCAATGATACCCCAGTGTTACAGCCTCTTCTAAATACCGCTTAAATTTCTGGGAGTTCCCTATCTATGGGAACTAATTAATTAATGTATTAAATAATTTCATTAATCACTGGTTTTACTTTCTCCAAAATTGACTTGATTGTTCGACAGTTTCCTGAACATTCTGCACTTTTAACACCACAATTTAAAGGCATCAACTCTTCTCCAGTCATCCTTATTTACTGTCCAACTTTCAAATACATAGGAAGCAATTAAAAATATTACTTGGATCAGCCACAGTTTAATCTTTAATTGACATCATTAGCATCATCTTTAGCATTTTGGTGAAGTCGCTGACAGCAGATTTCCCCAGTGCAATTATTTCTTAACTGCT
>NW_006400174.1:1147169-1151888 GCF_000299155.1 Elephantulus edwardii
CCGACTTCGTCCCTCACCTGCTCTTCACCAAGAAACCCCTCGAGTTTCTTGTCACGACCGTGGTCGGGTGGTCGGTGACACTATGGACCACGAAGGAAACAAATAGGTCTAGGTGAACTCTGGTGGCCTAGTGGGAAGAAGCTGCATTGCAATCCCAGAGGTGAGCAGTTTGAATCCACCAGATGCTCTGCTGGAGGAGGGACATGCTCCTCCTATACCAGTCAGATCCGATTTGATGGTACACACACACAAAAATGGTAATTTTTTAAAAAAAGAAACAAAAAACCAATAAATAGGTCTGTCATGGAGAGGGTGAAACCAAGTTTCTCCTTGGAGGCTAGGATTTTGAAGCTCCATCTCACACAACTTTGGGTACGTGGCCAGGAGGGACTGATCCTTGGAGAAGGACATCATGCTCAGAAGGGTGGAGGAACAGCACAGGAGAGGAGGATCCCGGATCAGATGGATTGATATCGTAACAAGGGCAATGTGGGTTGGTGTGTCATAGTGAGATTGGCTCAGGACAGGGCCGGCTTCAGAGCTGTTGTACATACGGTCACTATGAGTCACAGCACATAATCATTATGTTGTCTATAGGCCCAGTGATCAGGATTTTTCTTTTCCTGATGCTGAAATATAATCCATATTGAAGAGTTTTTATCTTCTGCAGTAAGTACATCAAGTCTTCAACCCTCACATCTTCCCTGATTTTAAACTAGGCAGTATTCCCTTGTTCTGTTCAACAAACTGCTTCTTGGTCTATGTATAGAATTCACACATTATTAATTCAGTGCTCTGTGATTGCCTTTCCATAGTCAATAAACACAAGTAAACATTTCTGGTATTCTCTTTCAACCAGTTGGGATTGTGACATGTCAGTTGTAGCAACTGTATCCCTTGTTCTTCTGAACTGCTTGAGAAATGCCAAGTGTGCTCTTCCCCTTTTGGTTTTCTAACCTCAGCTCTGAACATTTCATAATACTTTGCATTGTTTTCTCCAGCTGTCCTCTCTTCAGCATTCTTTCCACTTGTTTTGGCTTCTTTTCATTCCAGTGCAAGTTTCAGTCTCTTCTGACATCCATTTTGATCTCCCCTCCACTTGTCTTTGTAATGACTTTGCTTTCTTCATAGATGATCTCCTTGATGTCATCCACATCTGACATTCCATCATTAGTATTCAGTGCATCAAATCTATTCTTAAGGGCTTTAAATTCTACAGTTGTATTTTGATTTTTGTGGACTTGTTTACATTTTCTTCAGCTTCAATTTGGACTTGCACATGAGTGATGATCTATTCCAGTCATCTGTCTTTGACTGCTGATAATGAGCTTCTCTACTGAATCTTTGTGCAGATATAGTCAGTCTTTCTTAGTGAGGTCCATGTGTATGTTATTATGTGCCGTTGAGTCACCTGCGACTCATAGCGATCCTATGTATTAACAGCTCTGAACTCTGCTATATCTTGAACCAACCTCATTATCTTCAACACAGCTATCCCCATTTCCCCAGTAACTGAATCAGTTTATCTCACCCACCATCTTCCTCTCTTGTGTTGTCCCTAATGACTGGTCCCTTCTGGAAATATACCAAAGTATGTCAGATGGATCTTCAAAATCCTTGCCTCGTTTCACCCTCTCCAGGCCAGACCTGTTTATTCTCTTAGCAGTCCATGGTATATTCAACTCTTTTCCAGCACAACTCAAAGGCATCACTTTTCCTTCTATCATCTTTAATCATTGTCCAGCTGATGTATAGCACGTAATTTTGAAGACCATGGCCTGAACCAGGTGTACCTTAGTATCTAGACCTCATTTCTCTTTAGTACTCTAGGCTGTTGTGTAGATGGAGCAGGGGAGCACTTCATGGTTTGGAATTGGGAAGGCAATGTGTCAGAGTTGTATTCTCTCTCCATATCTGGTCAATCTATATGCTGAGCAAATTATCTGGGAAGCTAGACTCTATGAAGAGGAGTGTGGCAACAGGATTGGAGGGAGACTCATCAATAACCTGCGTTATGCAGATGACACCTTAACTTGCTGAAAGTGAGGACTTGAAGCACTTGTTGCAGAAGATCAAGGATGCAGCCTTCAGTATGGATTGTGTCTCAATATCAAGAAAACAAAGATTTTTACCATTGGACCAATAGGCAAGTGTCATGATTGATGGAGAGGAGATTTAAACTGTCACAGCTTCATCTTGCTTGGATCCACAAGTAACATCCTTGGTACCAGCAGGCAGGAAATTAGTTGATGCATTGCACTGGGGAAATCTGGTTAGGGATGGGACCTTTCCAAATTATTGAGTAGTGATGTCAGTTTGAGGACTAAGGTGCATCTGATTCAGGCTATAGTCTTTCCAATTACTAGATATGCATCCAAGACCTGGACACCTTTGAGCTGTGGTGCTGGAGCACTGACCAACCATGTGTATAGTTAATCCTTGTTTTTTTTTAAAAAAAAGTTAAGCAGGAGTGGCATCCAATTCCCAAACAACATGCCTCTGGAAACTATGAATTTTGAGAAATGTCAGTAATTATAGAGGGGCTTCAGGCCCGTTGTTCATTGGGTCGCTATGAGTCATGTTCTATTCGAAGACAATCAACAATGTGCACAATTAATATGACCCAAGACATTTGCAATGAATAAATCCTTCATTGTATTAAATTCTATCATGCAATTGCCAACCAGCCTAATTTCTGACACTAAGATTGTATTTTCCAACTACAACAGACCATGTTTGTTTCCAACACTAACAAAAGGAAAAAGAAAAAAACACCAGCAAAATATAACCTATCGCTAAAACTAAATATCCCTTGGGATATTTTGTATTCTCCACAACCACAACCCCAAGTCTTACATACTTCGGGGGTGATGCTGGCGAAGGAGGAAGATGATGGACTGGCATAGTGAAAGCAGAAATGGGCTCAAGGGTGTCAGAGATTGTGAGGCTGGCACAGGCTAGGACAGGGCTCAGATTTACTGTACAAAGGGTTGCCATGAATCTCAACTTGTTGACACCAAACAGTCGTGTAATGTCACATGATCTGCTATTCTCGGAACTGCTCTGGGGGATAGATATAGGAACAATTTCCGAGAATGAACATCCAGTTTTTATTTTTGAACAATTATGTTTTATTAAAAGGTTGTGTCTTTACATACTTGATTTCACCAAGGACCGAGACCACACACTCTGGTTAAGATCAGACCCCATCAACCTGAGTGTGCTGACATTGCTGTGGACAGGCAGCAGAGGCAGTGATGCTGGTCACCTTGGACAAGGGCCTTTGGAAGCCCTTCTTCTCTCTCCTCAATATGGAATTCTGGGGACCAATTGGGATAGACAGATCTCCTTTGATGAACTCTGCTGAGCCACTATCTGCTTCTTCATAAATCTGTTCTGAAATGCTGATTCTTCTCCGGAGCTCTTGTTCATGGCATCTCATGTCACACCGCAGGCCTAAGGGCAGCTGGCAGCCCAGCTTGAGGAGCTAAGTCCCATGATGACCAAACACCACAGCTGCAGTCATGGCATCATGGGGTTGGTTGGTCCAGGCTCCTTCTCCAGCGGTGCGCAGGCAGGACATGACTTAGTCATAGGGTGTCTTGGTCTGGTCTTCCCTCTCATCTTAACAACTTCCATCACTGCTCAGAACATCCTTTGAACGTGAAGATGACTGCACAAAGGCTCACAGGTGGCTGAGGCCTAGACGGAGCCGCCCCTTGGTCCCCCTGAAAGGTCTGTAAAGGTCTCTGCTGGGGTCTGGGCAGACGTCAGGCCTGGTGTGTCCTCTGCTGCTCAGTGAGGAGTGTCATGGCTGCAGCATAGAGCAGGTAGCCTAAGATGATGATCAGGGTGCAGGAGAGTGGCCCTATACAGAACAGAGAGGCCACAAAAAAGGCCAGCAGGAGCACAAGCAGTGTCCGGTAGCTGCCAAGAAAGCGGAGGCTCAGCCTGGGGCCCGGAGCCTGGCTGGTGGTGTGCATGCGTCCCAAGGGGCTTAGCCGGTGCCTGCTGGCCAGTGCAGGCTCGGTGAGGTGGTATCGGCAGAAGCTGCCCAGGAAGTCAGCCCGGGAGCATAGGGCTGCCATCTGGCCTGAAAACTGAACACAAAGGCAAGATGGAGAGGAGAGTCAGCTGACCAAGCCACCCCTGGGACTGAAAGCCAAGCCTTCTTCCTCCTTCCACCTGACTCACTCTGTGGTTGATGGTGGAGGATAGCCGGAAGAGCAGGCGGACTAGACTGGCAATCTCATAGCTCCGGATGGGCTGCAGCTCTGAGTCACCCTGGTACTCAATCTCAAACCGCCGTAGACCGTTGATGATCTAGAGGTCACAGCAGAGAGCAGCACGGGGTGAAAACGGGGTAAGAGGGCATTCTAGAACACACTTTCTGGGAATCAACCCGGGGTAGAGTGTGGGAGGAGACCATCTGGTGTGAAAAGCAGGTGGGGTGCAGTCTGGCCTCTTACCTGATAGCGGCCTAGAGGGGTGAGTACTGGCCCATTTTCCCCCATGATGCAGTCTGGAAGCTGCTTCTTCCCATTCTCCTCTGGGGCTGGTCCCAAGGCAAGTGTGAGCTGGGTCAGCTGGGCTTCACTGAGCTGTGAGGAGGAGACTTGTGGATGAAGAGAGGTGATGACAGCACATCACCCCACACCAGGCCCCTGGCACAGAGAGAATATGACACTGCAGGCTGGGGGGGGGGGGGGGGGGGGGGGG
>NW_006400174.1:1151988-1184117 GCF_000299155.1 Elephantulus edwardii
AGTGCTGGCCACAGGGGGAGAGGGGTGCACAGGGCTAGTCACACTGCACAATGTACTACGTACTCGGAATATCTGGCACAGGTACTCCAAGGCCTTCTCCAAGTACTCATCTGTCTTTCGGACGCTGTCCTGACCTGTGTCATCGAGATCGTTGGCCGGGTAGCAGCTGCTGCTGTCCACAGGGCCAAAGCCCAGCCAACACAGGAAAGAGCGGCCAGCTGTGCTCTCAGCAGACTGGTCAGTGATGGACTTGGCAGTCTGCTTGGCCTGGGTGATGAGCTGAGCCAGACGCAGGACCTGCCAAGATCACATGGACACCCACAGTTCGGGAGGGGCAGCAGAGAATGGTCAGGGAGACAGGTGAGCAGGCAGGGTTGGCCCAGGAGCTCAGGCTCTCCAAAGATGCTTACAGCCTTCTAAATCGGATCCTCTGGTGGAGCAGTGTGTAACATCAGGCTAACAAACAAGTTGACAGTCTCTTCCTGTAACTACTTGTTAACCGCCATTGAGTCCAGTATGAGCGACCCTATGAACCCTACTATTGTTGTTTCTCTAATGTTTAGAGTTTCTAGAGGAGGAAGTGGATGCCAATCCTACTTCCAAGCCTATCTTAATGTGGGAGCTCTACCAAATACTGTTCACCATGGGTAACCATTATGGCATTTGACATACCAGTGGCACAGTGTTCAGCATCACAGTAACCCCAATAAGATACCTCGTACAGCAAACTGACAGCAGTGCTGTACCACTTAATGTTCTTCCCAAACACAATTAACACCAGGCCCGCAGGCCCAACTGACTTTTAGTACAAAGGTCCACCCACCAGGTCCTGACTTAAACAAGAAGCTTCCAGCCCACAGGTGATTGTTAGCTAAATCCAATAAATCCAATCAGCTCACACACAACTGTGAATTAAATAAATTTAAATAGCTTTATTATTATTATTATTACTTGTGTGTGTACTGTCAAACTGGATCTGACTGGTACAGGAGGAGATAGCCCTTCCTTCTCCAGCAGAGCATCTGGTGAATTTGAACTGCTTATCTCTGGGATTGCAGTGTAGCTTCTTGCCACTAGGCCACCCAGAGCTCCCTTTAAATAGATTTTAAATACTTTTAAGTGCCTTCCCACCAAGTTGGATTGACCTAAAGAAGAGGCTTCAAGCCCACAACTGATTTGTTAGATAAATCCATTAAATCCAATTAGTAAATACTCAGAGCCTCGGAAACTTGGTGGGAGGGAGATTGCTGTGTTAGAACCACTTCAAAAGCAGTGGATAAATTGGCAAGATTTCCAAAACACACTCTTCAGGTCTTCGGTCAGCATGTCCCCAGTGCCCACACTCACCAGGGTGCGGACCTCGGGCCCAAACATGGGAGTGTACTTGCAGTCCTGGCCCTCCAGGCTGTAGACGTGACTCTTCACTTTGAAGGTGGTGTCAGTAATGGCGGGCGGCCAGGATGACAGGAAGCTGCCCGTGAAAGTGGGTGTCATGAACATGCGGTGCTGGCGGTGGGGCAGCACCAGCTCGGGCTCCAGGAACAGCTGCTCTCCTGGGGGCAAAGCGTCATTGGCTGTGAGTGCCAAGTTACCTCTGGGAACACTGCCGGGTGCCTGCTAGGTTTCAAAAGTCATGACCAAAAGCTTTGTGGCAGGCAGTATGTCTTGGATCAAGCAAGGGCTAAGGGCCTACTCTCAGTGCTGCTACTCTTTCAAAAGGAAAGTCAATTCACAGGAAGCGATAAAAAGCTCAGAAGGACTAAGAAGATGGCTCGAAGTGTGCTACCCAAGCCCCAAAAGAAACAGCAGCTGTGTAGCAGGTAGCTCCTGGCAGTAGCTCCCACCTTCCCTCTGGACCATTAGCACAGCATGTCTACCTCACTGGCCCCATAGCTGTCATTCTGAAGGCCACTTGTCTCTAAGAACCTAGATTTCTCAGAAGCAGAAGACAGGGTTAACGTGAGCCCCTATCCTGCCAACATGTACCCTATGTCTCCCAACCAGTCCTCTGGGGCCCCTAAGTCTAGGCCTTCCTCAGGTCAGGTCCTGCATCCTGTCAGCTTCAGCCAAGGCTCAGGTGCTTCCAGGGCCAGGACTTGGCCAGGTGGGGGAGAAGGGCTTGCTCACCTCTCTGTATCATTTCTGCCAGGTTGGGCTGGGCAAACACTTTGGCCACCCGAAACACCATGAGCGCACTCTTCGGGCTGATCAGGTCTGTGCGCAGTGCTCGATTCAGGAAGCTCACAAAGAGCTTGGTGTACATCAGCAGGTTCTCCTGGACAAAGGGCACCCTGGCGACCAATGCCCCAATTAGAGCCAGCTGGGATGGCCAGGAGCCAACCCTGAACCCTTCCCCTCCTGTGGATTTTCAGATTGCCCTGGCAATGACAGTTGAGAGGTTCTGGGGGTGTCGAGTTGGGGAAAAAAAGGAGATTTGGGAGTAATCCACACAAAAACGGGGTCCCTTCAAGTGAAGTCTTGAGACATGCCGTGACATGGATGCTTCAGTAAATGTCACATGGAACAACATACACCAGCTACAAAGGGAGAACTACTGTGTGAGCCCACTCACATGAAACTTAGAGACCATGTAGTGGTTACTGGGGTTCAGGAAGGGGAAGGGGAATTTGAGTTCTGCTAAGGTTGACTGAAAAGAAAAAAAAACACAAAATCCCTATACAGATACGAAGTTCATTTTTCAAAGGGATAGAAAAGGCAATTGTTAAGTATTTGGAGAGGAAAAAAAGACTCCAAATAAGAAAAGCACTTCTAAAAAACCAGAATGAAGTGGAAGGCATAGCACTCCTTGATCTCAAAACCTACTACACAGCTGTAATAATAAAAACAGCATGGTACTGGTACAATGACAGGTACAGAGACCAATGGAACAGAATTAAGAACCCAGAAACAGGCCCATCGATGGTCAACTGATACTTGACAAGGAAACAAAACCTATCAAACGGGGAAACAACAACCTCTTTAATAAATAGTGCTGGCAAAACCGGACTGCTACCTGCAGAAAGCTGAAACAGGATTGACATCTCACTCAGTACACAAAAATAACCTCAAGGTGGATTGATCAGAGACTGGGAGTAAAGCCCCAAACCGTTAAGTTTGTAAGAGACAAACTGAGATCAAGCTTAGAAAGCCTAGACTATGGTATAAAGAGGCTGACAAATATAGCCAAAAATGCAGTGTCGAGAGGATAAAACTGATGAATGGGACCTTCTAAAGATTAAATCCCTATGCTCATGAAAAACTTTTTCCAACAGGTTGAAAAGAAAACCTACCAATTGGGAAAAAAATATTTGACTCTTCCACAAGTCTCATAACAAAAGTTTACAGAATACTCCTGGGCCTCCACAAGAAAAAGACTGATAACCCAATTACAAAAATGGGAAAAAAACATAGACTTTTCACAGAGGAAGACATCTGGATGGCCAACAGACACATGAAGAAATGTTCAAAACCACTGGCAATAAGAGAGATGCAAATCAAAACCACATTGAGATACCATCTCACCCCAGTAGCAGTCCTAAACGGTAGCAGGGCACCCTGTTGTTGTTATGTGCCGTTGAATCGCTTGCAACTCATAGCGACCCTCTGTACAAGAGCCCTAAACTCTGCTCTGTCCTGTGCCAATCGCACTGTCTCTGACATTCCATCCTGATTACCCCAGTCACTGAATCAATCTACCTCATAGAGGGCCTTCCCCTCCTGCGCTGTCCCTCCACCCTCCCAAGCATGATGTCCCTCTCCAAGGACCAGTCTCTCTTTACAACATGTCCAAAGTATGTTAGACGGAACCTCAGAATCCTTGCCTCCAAGGAGCCACCCGGTTTAACCCTCTCCAGGACAAATCTGTTTGTTTTCCTAGCAGTCCATGGTACCCTCAGTACTCTTCTCCAGCACCACAGCTCAAAGGCATCAATTCTCCTTCTATCCTCCATAGTCATTGTCCAACTCTCTAGCAATCAGTAAATACTGGAGAGGATGTGGAGAGATTGGAACTCTCATACACTGTTGGTGGGATTGTAAAATGGTACAACCACTTTGGAATGCAGTGTGCATTTCCTCAAAAAGCTGAGCATAGAAATCCCATGACTCAGCTATTCCACTGCTAGGAATATACCCTGAGAAAATGAGAACTGAGGCAAAAGAACTGGAGATTTGTACACCAATGTTCATAATAGCCTTATTCACCATTGTAAGAACATGGAAACAGCCCAAATGTCCAACCACAATTGAATGGATTGAGAAATTGTGGTACATTTACACGATGGAATACCATGCAGCACTCAGAAGCAACAATTTCAAAAAACACTACTTGGGAGAGACTTGAAGAGCATTATGCTGAGGGAACTAACTCAGATTCCCCAGGGCAAATACTTCATAAGAAGATTATTGTAGAAACAGAACGATAACTAATAAAACATTTATGAGGATCCAAGTAGGGGACGGTGGGTGCAAAAGGACAAGGATAATGGGGTGGGGGTAATCACAGGGTTGCAACATTTGGTGAGTGGATGGAGGGGTGAGTAAAGGAAATGTGAAAGATGCAGCAGGGATCTGGAAAGACAGAGCAATGGTAGACACAGTTCAATGTTGAATGATTTTATGAAACATAACGAATAGCAATGATTGTGTGAAATTGTGAATGAGGGATCGTGGGAAACAATATATATGAACTTTGTAAGCAAACTAATATAATTTTTTTTTTTAAAAAAGAACACCTCCCTCCAAAAAAACAAGTGGTGGTGGTGGTGGTCACTATCTAGTGACTAACTAAAGTTGAGGAACTTCATGTGTGAGATGCTGAAAAGTCAAGAGCTTTGTTAAAATTATTTTAGCATAACAACAAAGAACAAGTACAGTCACAAGAATGAGGACCAAGGTCAAGTGCTCCTGAATGCACATGGCTGAAGCCATCCAGGAGCCCTTGCAGAAGAAGAGCCAGGAAAGGGGAGGAGGCAGGGCCTGGGGCAGCAGAGCAGGTGCTAGGAAGCCAGCAGGAGGAAGGATACCAGGAGAAGCTGTGGGGTGGTCATGAGAAGTGGGCAGGGGAGTGATAGGCAGCGGCCAGCAAGGACCAGCAGAACATTTACAGGATGAAGAGGACCACAAAGTATATCTGCAAGCAAAGGAGACCACTCAGGGGATAAATTCAGGCCAGGGTGCACATTCCAGGGGCACAGAAGAGCACCCCAGAGTGGAAGTCAGGACAGGCTCCACTGAACACAGCACAGTACAGACCCCCCGGTTGCCCCTGCCCACAGTGCAGTGCACAGAAAAGAAGGCAAGAAGCCACGGGGGCTAAAGGGGATCCCGGCTCACCATCTCTCAGACACACATCGCGGCTGGGAGTCACTGCTCTGAGGCTGTTTCTCGGGTGCATACCGCCATGGCTGCAAGTAACTCAACCACATCTCCAGGACCTGGCAAGAGTTGAGATTCCCCAGTGACCAGTGCCTGGGCAGGAGGACATGCAGGGAGCTGTAGGTCCACCACCCCTTTGCTTTGGCTCTTCCAGGAGTGGGGCAGGACCTCACTCCAGGTGCAGACAAGCTGTTCCAGCCCTAGTGGGCCAGATCTCTGGCTGCCCTGTGAAATGGCAGAGCTCAGCACGGTGGCAAGGCATTACAGCACCAAGAGGCAGACTTTGGAACCAGCAATGGGCAGAACACTGAGATGCACCCAGGCCCAATTCTGCATCTTGTGCCCTACCCACACTCCACCAGAGATGCCGAGGGCCTGTACTGACCGCTCTAAATGATGCATCCAGAGGCCAGTGCCCGAAGCAGTGTTGTAGGAACAGGTAAAGCTTCTGCTGGACAAAGCGGGGGACAGCAGCCCTGGAAGGAAAGCAGGGTCAGCCTGCTGCTGGCTGACCTGGAAGGCCCCAGATGACCCTGTTGAGGGGAACTGTGCCTGGGACTTCAGGACTCCTCTTCTCCCCCTTCTGCAGAATGTGAGGTTTTGGGTGGACACGCAGTGGGACCTGGCCCAGCATGGAAAACGCAGAGCAAGCAGAGCCCACTCTCCATCCCAGGAAGCCCTCGGAAACCTGTCCACACTGCCAGGCACTCTTGCTCTATTTGGACAAGATGACAGACTGTCCTCTGCCCCTGGCCAGTCTGACTCTTCCGACAGAAGAGTGAGTGCTCGCTTAGGGAAGACATTGCCCGCCCAGCTATCCTCCTATCTGTTTCCAGGACTTTGAGGCCAGACGGAGGTGAGGAGACCTGAGTAGGAAGGGGTCACCCAACTCTATCCCATTACAAGTGACAAGACGAGGAGATGGGGCCTATGGTCAGTGCCCAGGAGCCCCACACGCACCGTTTGAACTCGTCCAGGGGGCTGGTGGCGTGGGAGTGCGCTGTGGGTGAAGCCTGCTCCGACTTCAGGCTGTTGGAGAAGGCGTGCAGGTGTTTCAGGAGCAGCCGCACCACCAGCACGTGCTCCTCAGAGGGCGTGAATGACTCCTGGGGTTGAGGAAAGATGGTTTGGCCTGGGCCACTTGCAAGGAGGCCCCATGTTCCCCACGGGTGACCATACCACCTCCCAGGACTGAGCCCATCCAGGGGAAGGGTGTGGGGCCCCAACCTGCAGAGACACACACTGCAACACTCAGTCTGAGCTGAATCTGGCCTGAGATGTGACAGCCAATGCCCAGACTGGGAGCCCTCGTGGGGAGCTCCATAAAACCCCTGGCCTGGAAAATGATTCCCCTCCTGACTCAGTACAACTCTTGCCATGTGCGGCTGAGGACATGCAGGTGATGTCTGTCACTGCTACCTGGCTGCATGTCCTCAGGCCTTTCCAATGCTGAGCAGGAGGATGCAGATTCAAGCCTGCTGCTGGGCCTGTGGGCCTGCAGAATGTATCAGGACCCTGGATTCTTTGTTCCCAGGTAAATATGCCCTTTCCAGGCTTGCTTCTGGACGACAGGAGAGGGGCTCCAGCTGTGAGCGGCCCTGTGCTTCCTCCTGTATCCCCTTTGCGGTTGTCAGGTGTTGTCAAGTCAATCATGACTCACAGTGACCCTGTGAACAACAGACCTGAACCCTCTGCTAGCCTGCTCCATTCTCACACTTCCTGACACATTAGAGCCCACTGCTGCTATCACTGTGTCAATCCACCTGGTCAAGGGGTCTTATTCCTTCAGGTAAAACCTAAAGACCAGGGCAGTCACAATCTCAAGGACCCAATCTGAGTCACAAAGTGAGTATACACTCACTTGCTGTTGTGGGGTTTCTGCAGCTCTGCACCCCAGGTGAGGGTCAAGTTGCCTCTTACAACCACAGTGTAGCAGAGCATTGAAGGCCCACACCCTGAGGCCCCACCCCACAAGCCACTGTCTCCCACCACAAAACACTGTCTGTGGACCCCAGGTCAGATGCTTGGGACACAAAACATTTTAGTAACAATGTTAACTCAATTCTGAGCAGCCATCCTGCCCCATGAGGTGTCTCCTTCCAGGGTCATTCCCTGGCCTGGCCTTTGGAGTTGTCCTCCTTCAGCCAGGCACTTGGGGAGGGGGGGGCTACCCCTCCCTACCTAGGGGGCCAGCTGGTCTTTCACTCCTACTGCCTTTCTCCATTTCCCACAGGTCAGCCCAAATGTTCTGTCTTCCAACTCCCATCTCGAACTCCACTTCCCTTGAGTTTCAAGGTGAAGTTGCCTTGGTCCCTTGTACCTCACTGGGTCACAACCCCTAAGGTCTTATCCCTCTAGCCAGGTCTCTTATCTTGTACTTGGGACACCGGACTCACACAGAGGCCAGAAATGAACCTCCAGTGCACAGCTTACACCAGACCCTCCCTGGACACCCCATCAGCCTTTCCTCTCGATTGATCAGCCTCTCCTTGTGAGGCTGTGTGTTCAGTGCCCTCACTGCAGGCTGCCTTCGCCAATTCCCTCTCAACACTTGACAGAACATGCTTTCCTGTCTTGTACTGAGATTCACAGTGAGCTGCTGTGCGTTCCCAGAGAGTGAACTGGACAGCTCAGGAGCACAGTGGGATCCCTGAGCCACATCTTCCAGGAACTGATTCCACAAGCTGGTCAATCATAACTCTCCAACATTCCTGGGTCCAAGTTCCTCCCAGATCTGCCTTTTCTTCCCCAGAGGCCTGTGCCTCACACCTCTCCTCCCCTCAAAAGTGCAAGCTGCCCTCATCCACCACTGAGAACTCAGAGAATGACTAGCAAAGACTGGGAGAGGCTTGGCCAACTGCCATCAGGAAGTCTCAGTGGTGTGAGACCAGGATCCATGCTCTTCCCCTAGCAAGCCCTGGCTGCACAACACTGGCGGGGTCCAAGCTGGCTGATACTTCTGAATGCAAGTGACACCAATGAGAAGAGAGGCCATGCACCAGGAAGAGTCAGGTGGCAGAGGTCACACAGTCACAGCTGCCCTGTGCCAGCAGCCAGATCGGAGCCTGGGACTGAGGCCCCACACTTGAAGGACTGTGTGTGGCAGGGACTGCGGCCCAGCACCAGCAGAACTGAGACCATCCTTCCTTCCCACAGGGCCAGGCTGAGGGCTGACATGGCTCACTCTGCAGAGAACTAGTCCTGAATCACCAAACACTTGTTCCCCAGCCTTGATTCCTATCATGGTGCCTGAAGGTGACCTGCAGGAGGCACCTCAGGCTGGAAGTAAATGGAACAAACGCCAAACGCGATGACCAGTACTTGGTACGTGTGGAGGGCCTGGAAGCCGGGGTGGGCAGGACTGTGGAGGGCGCTGGAGACACTGAGTCGGTAGTGCAGAACCTCCAGCTGAGACAACAGACAGAGGAGAGGAGCCGAAAGAGACGGACGGAGGGCACGGGGCAGGGCCGAGAGGGGGAGAGAAACCAAAGTTAAGAGTAAGCCCAGAAAAGGAGAAAGAGAAAAACAAAACAAAAGCAGTCAGTGCCAGTCCACACAACTACAGCACCAGCAGCTCAGCTGGTGAAGCATCGTTCCCCCCCACTCCCCAAAATGAGATCCCTCCTGGTTCAGTAAAGTGGAAGAGGGGCCCTCATGTGAGAGCCAGGCCCATCCTGACTGCCAGGACATGGTCCCCAGATCATGAGGTCCCACACAACTTCTCTAAGCTTTGTGCAACCAGATCAGCTTGATTTCCTTCTAAGGGACCCCTACCCCGCGGGCTCACATCCCCTATGAGAGGTATCCACACTGTGACCCCTCAGGATCAGGGATGCTGGGGATATTTCTGGCCAAAGGCCCTAAAGTCCAGGTCAAAAGAGAAATTTTCAGAAACCAGCTCCAGATAGCCGCTTCTCTGTGTTGGCTTAAAGGGAATTCAAAATTTACCAAACCAACAGGAACCAGAGAGAGAGAGAACGAGTGAGCCTGTCTCTCTAACCCCATCACTGCCCGCTCCCTTTCTCTGGGACTCTTAGGGCCTGGGGCTGGCTCCTGAGGGCACCAAGACGAGCACAGGCAGCTCAGCAGGTGCATGATGAACAAGCAGCATAGTATTATCATCAAGTCCTACAGCAGTCGGGGAAACCCTGCCCAGAGATGATGCAAGCAATTCAGCAGCTCTCATTCTGGGGACCTCTACTTGCCAGGGATCGCTCATCTAAAGCCCAGACTAGGTGAGCCAGCAGGAGTAGCCATGGATAATGGGATAGCGGCTGCAGAAGGGAAGAGGCCTGCGAAAAGTGACCTCCACAGCCAGGTACGGCCCTGACCAGCCCCACCACCAGTCTACCTGCAAGACCTCCATGTGAGCAGCATGCCCATCCCGGGCCCACAGGAGAGGCAGGACATCAAGGCAGACCCGTGCAAGCCAGAGCAGGAAGCATCCCAGCCCTGCACAGCCATTCCCCAAAACAGGCCAGCATGCCTGCTCAGTCAGGGATCCCACAGACAGTCTGGACCTTCCATGCTGGTGCACATGGCCTGCAGGAAGCTTCGGGAGGTGGTATCAGCAAACTAAAGCAGAGCTCAGGCAGGCCTAGGACTCAGGGCACTTGTAGAGCCACATTCCTGCTCCCACAGGATCAGGAAGAGCAGGGACCCCAAGGACCAGGGGGTTAGTGCTGAGCAGGGCCTGAGCCTTGGTGGGCCTTGGCCGAGGCTCACCTCTACAGCAAGCCCCTCTAGTCTTCCTGTATTTTCTCTCAGCCCCAATGGGAAGGGCAGCCCTGGTGATGTAGCAACTGAAGTGTTGGACTGCTAAGCCAAAGGGCAGTGGTTTAAACTTGCCAGCTGCCGGGCAAAAGGAGAACGAGGCAATTTACTCCCACAAGATCTATAGCCTCAGGAACCCAAAGGGGAAATTCAACCCCGTCCCATGGGCCAACGTGAGCAATCAATCTGGTTTTGAGTCAACGGTAAAAAGACCAAGGGAGCTCTCTGGAGGCCTGGGGTGCTTCCTGTCTTCCCCCCATCACTGCAATGACTCCAGCAGCCCAGCCTGCAAGCTCCACCCTGTGAAGAAGCAGCTATGGGAGCAGGGAGGTATCCCCAGGAGGGAGAGAGTCCACTACCACTGCCAGCACTGAGGACCCAAATTCCTCACAAGTCACAAGAGCTCAGAAGGCACCTCCCAGCAGGCAAGGCAAGTGAGGCAGGGTGACATCGAGCATGCTGGCTTCCTACGCCAAAGTCATAATGAGCAGACAAGAGATAACACAGCAAACAGCACGCCAGCCAGCCATGTGCAGAGCCCAAGGTGGACTGACTGTTCAGCTGGCCACGATCACCAAGCCCTGGTCAGGAGCATGCAGCATCCTCAATCAGGAATCAGGAAGAGCACTGCAGGCACACTATGACTCCAGGTGTCTCAGAGGAGTCTGGCTGGTAGCCCCATCCTCATCCTCCTCTGCATGAGGTCAAGAATGGAGAAAAGACCTCATTCCCATTTGAGTTCTACCCTCCAACAATTCTTAAGTCTAGAGCAAGCTCTTGGGAACTCCCTGTGGCAAAAACGTCAAAGTGGATGGAAGCACCCGCTGGGTGGCAGGGTTTGGGTGACCACCACCTTTAGGAGGTGTGTGTGGAGGTGAAAGCTGAGCTGCTTCAGGGAATGGGATTCTGAGGCTCCACTTGGCCACTTGAGGGACCACACCAAAGCATGACAAAGGGTATGCTGGAACAAGCTTGCTCTGAACTTTGCTTGGCAAGTGGCCATGCTGCCAGTGTAATAAGCAGGAAGTAAGGGGGGGAAGAGAGGATCTTATGTAAAATGGCACTGGCCTTGCTTACCCAGACAACTGCCTGCTGCTCTGAAGGCAGCAAGGGGCAGTGTGGGCATGCAGAAGAGGCTCAGGCTGGGCATCAGGGGTTGGCCTAGGTGGCTGGCTACCTCACTGGACAAGTATGGCAGCGCTGCTGATGGGAGGGACCAGACACAGACACCCCTCTATGGGGACCCAGCTCTCTTGGAGCAAGAGCACCCACTCTTGTGGCAACCTCAACATGAGGCTTGAGATAGCATCCAGTGCTGCCTCCAGAGGACAAACATCCAGCCTGAACTGCTCAGGCCTCAGGGTGCAGACCCATCTCAGCACTCATCCCACCTTTCTCCTGGTATCTGCAGGACGGAAGATGGTGGGTCTCAGCTGGCTGCTATCCAGCCTTCCATCCCTAACTGTTTAAAGAAGAGGAGGAGGCTGGCAGGTGGGCCCAGGGCCCAACAGACTTACCTTGGCATGAGGGGACTGCATCTTCTGGTACATCTCCAGGGAGTAGTGGTGGAGCCACATCTCAACAAACACCTGCAAAAAATGCTTGGGCGTCTGGTTCACACCCCTAAGTGGTGTCCCAGCTGCCTGTCCCCATCACAATCCATAACCTGAGTGTGAATGGAACCACATCCTATGGGCCCTCCGAACTTGGGTAGACTAGTGGTAAGGAGATGCGCTGCCATCACAAAAGACACACTGTGTGGGCTGCTGTGAAAGAATGAAAACGGAACCACACCTGAGCTGCAAGGAAGGTGGAAGATTCTCAGCTGTCCACATCCTAGGCGGTCACTGAGGGGGCTGTGGGCCTGAGTGGAGGCCTCCACAGGGCACACCTGGGGCAGGTCTAACTGCCTCTGAAGTGATCACAGGAACAAGCTCCAAGGACATGGACCTGAGCCGAATGACCCGCTTCTCTACACATCGCTGGCAGTGTTTTCTGCTCACACTTTACCCCATGTCCACAGGAGTGTCTGTCTTTGTTCTTTATCTTCTCTCCCCTCTGATATCACTGTGGCCTGTCTTAGTTTCCAGGGGATCCATCCAAACTTCATAGGAGGAGACACTGGCATCTGTGAGCCTATCCATGGGGTGCTGGCCCACCCACTCCTGCCCACTTGACGTAGTGGACAGCTGCCCTGGTGCTCACCTGGAGCAATGTCTCTGAGCGCCAGATCTCATGGGAGGCGGGGTCTGCATTCACTGACGTCTGGTGAGAGATGTGGCGCTTCAGAAGGCTGGGGTGATGGAGGCCGTAGGAGGTGAAGGGCATGGCTGTGGTCCTGAGAAAACAAGATCATGTCAGGGACTAGCAACAGATGATAACCTGCTGAAGCACACAGGAACCCAAATCTGCACTGACAAAATGAAATGCACACTGGGAGAAGAGAAAGGCCATCTTTACAGCAGCAATCAACCAGCCAAGGTGTAGCTCACTGTTTGGTCACAGGCCAGCAATACCTGAGTTGGCCAAAGACCAACTCGTTAGTTGCTGGCAAAGTGATCCAGCCCCAGAACCCCATACACACGAGAAACCAACAGTCTCCAGCACTGTGCCAGCCTCACAACGACTGGCACGTTCACACCTCACAAACCCTAAAGTACCCATGCAGAAAAAACACCTGGCCAAGACACCCACAATCCAACGAATGAAGCTAATGTTGCACACAACCACTGTGGAAGACAATTTTGCATTTCCTCAAAACACTGAACATAGAAATCTCATAGGACCCAGCTATTGTGCTGCTAGTAATATATCCCAAGGGTATCAGTGCTGGGACACTTTGTATAAGCAACATGATTCACAGTAGCAAGAACATGGAAACAGCCCAAATGACCAATAATTAACAAACAAATGGACTGGGAAATTGTGGTACATCCACACAATGGAATACTATATAGCACTAAGGAGCAATAAATAACTTGGAAACATCTCAGTCACATGAGGACAAATACTGCACTGAGCAACTTATATAAGTGTACAAAAGGGGAAGAGAAAGAAGGGGTACAAAAAAATGGGAGGAGGTTAAAACCAATATGATAGCAGAGGTTGGTGGTGGAGGGGAGACTGAAGGAATGGTAAAGATTCAATGGGGATCAGAAAGGACGAAACAATAGAAACAGATCAATGGTAATCAGCTACATAAAATATATCTATATAAACGACTGTATAAAATACAAAGCACACCTACAAATTGCTATATATGTTTATATGCAAATCAATTTTTTTTAAAAGGGGAGGGTGTATTTTAGCCCCACAGAGCATCAAGGACGTACAATAAAATCATTCATCATCTACCTGAGTAAGAAAAAGGAAAGCTGATGTGAGCAATAGGACAAACAACCATCACAGGGCTAGAATATGACAAAACATATTCTATTGCAGTGTGGCCTGCATGCCTTGAAAGCATCAAGGTCAGAAAAGATCAGGAAACTAAAGACAGGTGCAGAGCACACGGGGATGAGCCTGAATCAGATATTTAGGACAACTACTAAGAAAGAAGGGGCTCAGTGCTGTGTGCTGGATAACATGCTGTCCCATCCCCCCTACTCCATGGGAGGAAGATGGCAGCCCCCTCTGAGAGGATTCACAGCCCTAGAAATTGGTGGAGGGTGGAAGTGGAACCACAGAGTCCTGGTGGATTGAGGTGGATTCAATGGCGTCTGAGGATGAGGTGGAGGCAAGCCTGTGGGTCTGCTGTGCAGATGTGCAGTGCTTGTGTGGGGCAGTGGGTTCCTGTTTAGTACAACTACCACGTCTGTGCCTCCGTGGATCATAACACACAAACAAGGTAAACGTGTGTGGACCACTGTGCAAGTATCCATACTCCAGGAATCTGAATGCCGACTCTTAAAGGTTCTTTAAGAACCTTCACTGTGCACAATTATATGTCTGAAATGATTCTGAGAGCAAAACCAAGAGAACCATGCCCCGAGGGTGTGTGTGTATACCTCTGGCTATCATCCACCTTTCTCTCAGCCTAGGTGTTATGTGTGTGTACTCAGGGCTCTCATTCACACCCTCCTCTCAGCCTGGCAGGGAAGAGGGATGGGTGTGTGTGTGTGCGCGCGCGCGCGTGTGTGTGTATGCCCTTGCCTCTCATCCATAGCCACTTCCTTTCAGCCTATTATGTATGTGTACCCTAGGCTTTCTGTGTGTCCCTGTATCTCATTCCTCGTCCTCCTCTCAGTCTAGGGTTAGGTATTTGTGTGTGTCCCCAGCTCTCATCCATATCCTCCTCTCAGCCTGAGGTACAGGTTTGTTTACCCCTACTTCTCATTCACACCCTCCTCTCAGCCTAAAGCGGTGTGTGTCTGTGTCCATACATACCACTGTCTCATCCACACCTTCTTCTCATCCAGAGTGTATGTGTACCACTACCTCTCATGAACACCCTTCTCTCAGCCTGGGGGTGGATGTGTGAGTATGTGTGTGTATACTACTGGCTCTCACTCATGCTCTCCACTCAGCCTGGAACATCACCAGCATGAAGGCCTGTGTGTACATCTACCCAGGAAACCCCTGCATTCTCACACTTCCAATACATATCTTCGTGTACACAGTGAGTAAGAGCAGGCTCTTTGGAAAACCAGGTATTGACTTGGCAGCAGAAGAGACAAGGGCCAGTGCCTGTCATCTCCCAAGTGATGATAGACAAGCTATGAGGTCAGGGAAGCAAAGGCAGCTGCTTGTGGACCTGGAGCACCTTCTGCGGGCAGAGCCAACGCTCTTGTCCTTTTCTTGATCAGAACTTCACTCAAGTCCACCTGCACGGGCCAACAGTCTCAGCGCCCAGGACTACCCTCCATGTCCTTTCTCTCCAGAATACAATCTCTTGGGATCTTTAGCGACTTTCTTGACTTGGTCCAGCAAACCATCTACTCTGCTCACCACCTCTGCAGGCAGTGAGGAGAGGGAAGCTGCTGAGGGCTGAACAAAAGCTAGCTGCCACTCCATATGCAAATAAAGGACCCAAGAGCTTCCATAATGCCACACACCACTGGCAAGCTCAAGAGTTTCCATGACACACACAAGTGCATGCCCACCAGCTGTGTTAAGACCCTAGACCTGAGAGCCCTGTCCAGTGGAAACTCTGGACAGGAAGGGACCCCTGTGCTGGCAGGTTAACATAATATAACTGAGTGACTCTGTGGGAAGGGCCAGCTTCATGATGAGCTGTTGGAACAGGGCCAGCTCCTGGACCACCTAATCTGCAGGAAACCAAGTGCCGGGGTAGCTAGGAGCCTTACCTGGGAGCAGGTGAGGGGCTGGACATCCCAGGACTGGAGAAAAGTGGAGGGAGCACATTGCCCTCAGTAGGCAGGAACCATGACAGGTACCTGTCTACCAGGAAGAAGTAGGCGCAGTCAGAAGTCCGGACTTGGAGGGATGTAGGCAGTGGCTGGAAAAACAAACATGTCATTACGTGGGGCTCTGGGGGCACCTCAGCCAGTGTATGGTACCAGAGAGCCACACATCCGAGCAGCCAGCATCGAGCTGCTCCCTGACTTAGGGCCTAAGAAGACCCTCCTCTCAGGACATCCCTGCCCAGGACCAACTCCTTGGAGTCTTAAAGCTTCCCTCTCAGTCCACCCCAAGGTCTTCCCCACCAGACTGCAGAAAGTCTACGGGGATGTTCTAGTTGGGAACAGCATGATGCACTGTGAGAAGAGATGAAAGAGAAACGGGAAACAGAATGAGGAGATGCTCGACCAGTTCCTGACCTCACTCCAGCCACCCACACTGGGGTTAGTCCACCCACAGTCCCATGGTCTTCACAAAGGGGCAATGGCTGAGAGAGAGAGAGACACTACCAAAGGCTGGAAGAAGAGGGTGGCAATGAGCTAGCTGCAGAGAATGTACAAACAGCTAGCACCCAGACTCCAAGCCCCCTCTGCTCTCTTCAGGAACAAAAGCCCACTCTCTACAAGGAGGCCATGGTAAAGTAACACTCCCAAGAGCCCCGTCCTGTACCTTCTGAGTGATGAGGCTCAAGGCAAAGAAGAACAAGTAATACTCAAAAGAATCTGACAGCAGCATCAAGGAATAAGTGCAAGGATGGTGTTGGACCCCCATTGTGTGCTGGGTCCCACCTCCTCCTCCCATGATGAACACCCCCATCGTTCCCACCTGGGAGACAAAAAAGGATACTAAGGGCAAGGTTGAGGCCAAGGCCCCCACTGGCGGGGAACTGGACCTTGTTGTGGTACAGCGGGCTGTCGGGGAGGACTCGTTCTTGGATGGATGCCTTCACAGGGCCCTGTGGAGTGGGAGGGGATCCTGAGCAGCTTTCAGGCTCCCATCCCTCCCATGGTGCAGCCCTCTGGGAAGCTGACCAAGACAAAACCTGTAACACCTCTGTACCGGGGGCATGTGGCACTTGATCTGGGTTGGCCAGGCATAAGATGAGCAGCGCTGGTCTGAATACTTTTGAAAAAACAATCTGTTTAATTTCTAATGTGTGATCCTTCTTGGGCCCTGAACAGGTACGTAGGTATCTTCCTGTCCAGGGTCATAAGGCACCATGCCCTGCATGTTCCCTCCATCACTGCCACTACAAAGGACCTGCTCTGCCCCAGGCACTGTTCTCACCATTAAAAGACACATACTTACAGGAAGGTAGGAGACTGGAAAGTCAAACCTATAGTCTTCAGCTTGCAGTTTATAAACCAACTTCATCATTGGGCCACTGAGTACAAAATTAAAATAAAGTAAAATAAGCAGATGAACTGCTAACCATTTTGTTCTACTTCTTTAAGAAACAGAATTCAGAAAGAGGAATACAAGGAAATACCTTGGATCTTCTGAGCACCACAGCTACCTACCCGGGGTCCAAAAACTCCACCACAATGCTGTATTCAACAGGGTTCACTCGCCCCTGCAGGCAGCGGAGATTCCAGCCCAGGAGGACACCATCGAGGCTGCCAAATATGTTCTCAACTAGCCACGGGAAGATAGCCCGCAGCTCCTGAAACAGGAAAATGGGAGGCAGTGGACACACCCATGGGGCAAGTAGCTGGAGTGTTAACACAAGGGCGGCGCAGAATTCTCTTTGAGGTTCCACGGTACATGTCATGTTGTGCTCCCTTTAGTACAATTAAATGAATCAGCCTATTGAATATCTAGCTACTAGAGCATAGGGAGCTCTGATGGCTTAATGGTAAGTAACTGCAATACCAATGAAAAGGTATATGGTTCAAATCCACCAGCTGCTCCATGGGAGAAAGAGGAGCAGAGTGTGATTTACTGCCTATGAAACATGCTGGGCCAGGTATGGGCACTGGTGAAAAAAAAAAAAAGAGTTCTTTCTGGTGGCCTTGTGGTTAATATGATGTGCTGCAATTTCTAAGGTATGAAATTCAAAGCCACCAGCTGCTCTGCACAAAAAAGATGGGAAATCTCCTGTGCAATTTACTGCCTTTGAAAACCCACCAAGCTGTGAGTTGGTAACAACAACACACAAGAAAACAAACACAGCGTTTTCTATGTCAAAAGTTCTGATCAGAAAAGGGCACTGTTAAAAAAAAGTGTCCAATATTCTCCCCAGAGTAAGCTCCTAAAACAGAACTGTGACGTTTTCTGAATGTTAGTGCCCTGCCCAATTAAGATTCCTGGGCCTGGTGACACCCTTTAACGATTCCAAATGTGATTTACCGCTGCTTCTCAACCTTGGCACGCCTGACATATGACATATTGAACCAGCTAACGCTTTTACTGCAGGGGATGCAGAATGTTCAGGAGCATCCCTGATCTCCACTCTCTAACTGCCAGCACCAACTCCACTCCTAAATCGTTACAGCCAAAGTGACTCCACACATTATCAAATGTGCCTTGTGAGGAAAAACCACAAACAACGAAGTGGAGGACTTCTGGTCTACAGGTGAGAATATGCTCACCAGCGTGCTCTGTATTCCAGAACAGGCCTATGGGACCACCAGTGCTTACAGATAAGAACTAGAGACAGTGATCTAAGATTTACAAGAAAAGTATATGTGGTATTTCAAACAGCTTTTCCAGGCACTGACTGACTCTGCCACATGGCTGGGAGGGAACATGTAAAGAAGATGTGTTAGTCTATGCACAAGGGGCTGCTGGGCTAGTTCTGCCACTCCACCAAGTTTTACACTGAGCTGTTCAAGAGCAAAATTTGAGAATCTTACTACCAGCAAGAGGGAACAGAAAGTGCAGTACAAATTCTTCAAGGCCAGAGACTAATGCAGCAGTCAGACCAGTACCCACATGAACAGCGACTTCAGTAGAAAGCGAGAGACCAAGTGGAGACAGAGCTGACTTGGGACTACTGCCGCACAGAGCTCGAGGTCTTTGCCCAAGCATGCTGGAGGACTGAGGGAAGACTCCACACATAGCTGGCAGGACTAAGGGAACTTTGTAACAGTGATCTAAGCCATGACGCTAAAGACTAAAGGGCCTGTAAACACATTAGAGAAGCTGTCTGGACTGTATCCTGTCGTTAACCTGAACTGGAGCCTGTCAGCTTCTCCAATAAATCCCCTAAGTGTATGACTATGGTTCCATGAGATGTGTAGTCATTTCAACAGATTTCTTCCTCAGTAGGGCAGTAAGCCTGGCGCTGGAATTAGAAGTGGAACAAGAATAGGGCGTTTTGGTGGCGAAATGGCAAGAAGCTGTGCTGCAATCTTAAAGGCATGTGGTTCAAATTTACCAGCTGCTCCATGACAGCAAGATGGGCAATCTCCTTTCATGCAATTAACTGCCTCTGAAAAGCAGTGATGGGCTACTTCCAACTTGACAGCACACAAGTGCAGGAGGGTGGTAGACCACATCTGATCTTATTGTTGTTGTCATGTGCTGTTAAAGCACCTGTTAACTCACAGCAACACTACATACAGTAGCTCTGAAACCTGCCCTGTCCTGAGCCAGTCTCACTAATTTTGACACATCATCCCCCACTGTCCTATGTCACTCTATCAATCCATCTCATCCGAGGTCTTCCTCTCCTGTGCTGTCCCTCGACCCTTCTGAGAATGAGGTCCTTCTCCCAGGAC
This sequence comes from Elephantulus edwardii, assembly GCF_000299155.1. Taxonomy (NCBI): domain Eukaryota; kingdom Metazoa; phylum Chordata; class Mammalia; order Macroscelidea; family Macroscelididae; genus Elephantulus; species Elephantulus edwardii. The sequence goes on from NW_006400174.1 coordinate 1,171,221, forward strand.
CAGTCTCCTGGCCATGTGCCCAAAGTATGTGAGATGGAGCTTCAAAAATCCTAGCCTCCAAGGAGAAACTTGGTTTCACCTTCTCCAAGATAGATCTGTTTTTCTTGGCAGTCCATGGTATGTTCAAGACTCTTCTCCAGCACAACTCAAAGGTATCAATTCTTCTGTCATCCTTAGTCACTGTCCAGCTCTCTGAAGTGTAACAAGTAATTACGAAGACCATGGCCTGGATTTGGTGCATCTTAGTCTCTAGACAGACATCGTTGATTTTCAGCACTCTGGATAGGTCCCTGACAGCAGATTTTTCCCAATGCAATTTGTCTCTTGATTTCCTGACTGCATTGATTGTAGAGCTGAGCAAACTGTAACTGTTAACAACTTTAACCTCTTCTCTATCTGTCATGATGCTGAGAATTGGCCCAGTGGTAGGAATCTGTCTTCTTGATGTTCAGCTAGCTTCAATCCATATTGAAGACTACAGTCCTTGACCTTCTGCAGCAAGCACTTCAGGTCTTCAGTTTCCACAAAGTTGTCGTCTACATATCATAGGTCATGAGTCTTCCTCCAATTTGATGCCCTATTCCTCCTCATGAACCCTCATTCCCGAATGATGGTTCTGCGTGTAGACTGAAAAAGTACGAGGACAGGATGCATCCCTGACACAATCCTTTCCTGTTTCCCTGCTCTGTTCTGAAGACTGCTTCCTGGTCCAAGCATAGGTTTCGCATAAGCACAATCAAGCGTTCTGGTATTGCCATTCTTAAGGTTAGCCACAATTTGTTGTGACCCACATAGTCAAATGCCTTTGTATAGTCAATGAAACAGACATTCTTCTGGTACTCTGCTTTCTGCCAAGATCCATCTAACATTGGCAAAAATGTCTCTAGTGCTACAAGCTCTTATAAACCCATCCTCTATTTTCAGTAGTTCTCTGTCAATGTACTGTTTCAGTCAATTTTGGATAATCTTCAGCAAGATTTTGCTAGTGTGTGACATTAGTGATATTTTTCGATAATTTCCACACTGTTGGGTCACCTTTTTTTTGAATGGGAATAAATATGGACCTCTTCCAGTCAGCTGGTCAGATTTCTTGGCACAACTTGCTGAGCTTATCCAGGGCAGCATGTTTGTGGAAATACATCAACTGGTATTCCATCGGTTCCTGGGGCTTTAATTTTCTTTTTACCAAGTCATTAAGAGCTGCCTGAATTTCCTCCTCCATCACCATTTCCTCTTGATCATATATGTTGTTTCATGAAATTCTTCTGTGTCAGCCAATTCTTTTTGGTACAATGACTCTGTATACTCTTTTCTTCTTCATTACTTCCCGAAATCATTCAATATTCTGCCCATAATATCATTAAGTATTTTAACTCACAGCTTGAATATGTTCTTTAGTTTATTCAGCTTAAGAAATGCTGAGTTCAACCCTTTTGATTTCTCAACTCCAGCTCCTTGCACATTTCATTATAATATTTTGCCTTGTCTTCCTGAGCTGCCCTTTTAAATCTTCTATTCAGCTCCTTAACTTCTTGATTTCTTCCCTCTGCTTTGGTTTCTTGGTACTCCAGTGCAATATTCACAGAGTTTCTTCTGACATCCATTATGTTCTTTTCTTCTTCTTCCTTCTTTGTAATGACTTTTTGCATTCTTCTTGATATCTTCCCACAGCTCATCTACCCTTCGCTCATTAGTGTTCAAGGCCTCAAACCTATTCCTGAGATGGTTTTTAAATTCAGGGAGGATAGACTCAAGATAAAATTCAGTAGATATGATTTAATCTTTTTTAGCTTTCATTTGAACTTGCATATGAACAGTTGATGGTCTGTTCCACAATCAGTACCTGGCCTAGTTTTCACTGCTGATATTAAACTTCTCCAATTCCTACCACTGATGTAACTGATCTGACTCCAGTGCATCCTATTAGTTGAAATCCATGTGTATAGCCTGTACTTGTTTCTTATAAAAGGTATTTGCTATGAATAAATCATTGATTATACAGAATTCTATCATTCTATCTCCAGCTTCATTTCTCTTATCAAGTTCATATTTTCTGACTAATGATCCTTCTTCCTGATTCCCAACTTCTGCATTCTAGTCATCCATTATTGTTAATGCATCTTGGTTACACGTTCGAGCAATTTCTGATTGCAACAGTTGATAGAAATAATCTATTTCCTTTTCCCTGGCTCTGGTTATTGGCACATAAATTTGAATGATATTAGTATTAACAGGTCTTCCTTGTTTGTGTATGGATATTATCCTTTTACTCACAATATTGTATTTCAAGATGGATCTAGAAATGGCCTTTTTAACTATGAAATGACCCTATTTTTCTCTCACTTTTTCATCTCCAGCATAGATCATGTGATCGTCTGATTCAAAATGTCCCATGTCAATATCCATCTCATTTCACTAATATCTGTCAATATTTATTATGCGCTGTTTCTTAAGAATGTCTAGTTTCCTACATTCATGCTTCTGACATTCAACGTACCAATGGTTAATTTCTTCTTAAACTGGTGCTCAGCCTCAGTTGCCATATCTGTTAATCTACTCTAAGTGTGCTCTGCTATACATAGGGTTTTGAAGGCCTGTTATATTTCGGAAGTGGATAGCCAATCCTTCTTCCTAGTCTGTCTATACGGATGTTTAGTTTAAGAAAAAGTATCTGACAGACAAGCATTTTAGCTATCAGATGAAAAACCTTATAGGAATTGGTTTTGTGCCGTGGATGTCATTGATAGTTACAGTTTCCCTTTGTGGAATTATTGGAGAACAGACTCAGCCATTCTCCTACTGCATACACTGTTTTTTCAGTGTCCTGAGCCTGTACCTTTGCTGGGAAATCCTCAATGACTTTAACCAAGTCTTGGCACCGCTGTGCAAAAGGCTTATTCACAGAGTCAGCTTTCAGACTAGCCTAGAAGACAAAACAAGTAGAAAAAAAAAATCATGAGTATGTTCATTTAGCAGTTTTTGCAGATATTCTGCCTTGAGTCTAAATAGAAATCCAATCAAGAGATGAGATCAGACACACACCTCCATACATTAAGTCAGATTGTCTGACTGGTATAAGTGGGTCCCAGAAGCATGGCTCCTGCCCAGTAGCTCTCAGCCTTGCCCTCAAGGACCTTCTGGAAGCACTGTAGTGACCTCAGAGCATATACACAATCAATGCAAACCTGCCTCCTGCACACAGTGTCAGCTCCAAGGGTGCAGGGAGCCCCCAAAGACCCAGAGTATGAATCAGAAATATCCAACATGGCTGACTGCTTATGAATTCACATAACTGTTAAAATAGTAGGAATGAAAAAAAAAGGCATCAACAGACATCTCCTAACTAAGCTGTATACTTTGTGCAGCAGATAAAAAAAATCGATGAAGTTCAGGATTTTTTAAAGAAGAGCTCAGGAGGGCTAGACACCTCCAGCCAAGGACTAACACTGTCTACCAAGGTCTATCTACTGTCAAGGACCTCACCAAAGTGCCAAAGTACAAGGACTTAAAGTCCAAGGTGCACCTGAACCAAGCCACAGTCTTTTCAATGACTTGCTATGCAACTGAAAATTGGACGAGGAATAGAGATGACAGAATCAATGTATTTGAGTTGTGGTTCTGGAGAAGAATACTGAATATACTATGGACTGTGAAAAGAACAATCAGGAAGAGCTTGGAAAAAGTGCAACCAGGGTGCTCCTTAGAGGCAGGAATAGCAAAACTCTGTCTCATGTACTTTGGCTGTGTTACTAGGAGGGGTCAGTCCTTGGCAAAGGACAGCACATTTGGAAAGGTGGAGGATCAGCAAAAGAGAGAAAGATTCTCAACAAGATGAACTGACATGGTGACTTGAACAATGGGCTCAAGTAAATCAGAAATGGTGAGGAAGGTGCAAGAAAGGGCAGGGCTCAATCTGTTCAGGGTCACTATGAATTGTAGTCAACTCAGCTGCACATAACACCAACACAACAGCAACGTAATGGTCAGACAATATCAAGGCACAAGCACAAAGAAATTAAACTTAAAGCCTTATAGCTTTTTTTTTTTTTAATTTAGGTTGTTTATTTTTCATTTCAATGAACATCTACAGAAATTTTGGGATTCCATTCATTCATTGTTGCACCCTTCTCCCCTCACAACTTTTTTACAGACTAGAAGCAGAAGAAAATAGCAAGAATGTAACCACAAAGCTTTTGAGTGAGGATAGCTAAGGTCTTGCCTACTTTCAAACAAGGACAGCCCACAGGTTTTGATCAGAGACAGACACCTGGGCTGTTTAGACCATAGGAACCAAGAAAAAATGTTCTTCTAAAGAAGTAGTGTTTAGGCGAGCTCTGGTGGCCTAGTGGCAAGAAGCTGCAACTACAGTCTCAGAGGTGCACGGTTCAAATCCACCAAATGCTCTGCTGGAGAAGGAGGAACAATCTCCTCCTGTACCAGTCAGATCTGATTTGATGGCACACACAAAAAATAATGAAATAAAATAAATTTTTTTTTTTAAAAAAGAAGTAGTGTTTATAGAGATCATTTTCTGGGAACTGAAAATTAGTTGTTGTTGTTGTTAGGTGCTGTTGAGTATGACCCACAGCTACATTATAAACAACAGATATGAACTCTGTCCTATCCTGTGCCACCTTCCCACTTTCTTTTTTTTTAATTTTTTTTAAATTTTATTATTTTGTGTGTGAGTGTGTGTACCATCAAATCAGATCTGACTGGTACAGGAGGAGATTGTTCCTCCTTCTCCAGCAGAGCACCTGGTGGATTTGAACTGTGCACCTCTGGGATACCTTCCCACTTTCTGACACACTCAAGCTCACTGCAGCTGTCACTGTGTCAATCCATTTGGTTGAGAGTCTTTCTCTCTTTTGCTGACCTTCCATTTTTCCAAGTATGAAGTCCTAACAACATCCTCAAAGTAGGTAAGCTGAAGAAGCATTATCATCTTTGTGTCCAAGAAGCATTCTGGCTGCATTTTCTCCAAGGTATCTTTATTCTTTTGGCAGCCCACAAGATATTCCGTTTTCTTCTTTTAACACCACAGTTCAAAGGTATGAATTCTTCTTCTGTCATCATTATTCACTGTCCAGCTTTCAGATGCATAGCAAATGACTGAAAAGATCACTGTCTGAATGAGGTGCACTTTAGTCCTTAAAAATGATAGCACTGCTCAATAATTTGGAGAGATCCCTGACTTTAGACTTTTCCAGGGCAATACATCTCTTGCTTTCCTGACTGCTGGTATCAAGAATACTGATTGTGAATCCAAGTAAAATCAAATCACTGACAACTTCAAACTTTTCACCATCTATCATGATGTTGCCCATCGGTCCACTGGTAAGAATTTTTGTTTTCTTGATGTTTAGATACAATCTAAATTGGGATTAAAAATTAGGGTTGCACCACAACAAGATAAAGGTAAATCATCCAATTGAAAAATGGGCATAGGATATGAACAGACACTTCACCAAAGAAGACATTCAGATGGCTAACAAGCACATGAAGAAATGTTCAAAATCCCTAGCTCTAAGAGAGATGCAAATCAAAATAACTATGAGATATCATCTCACCCCAGTAAGAAACAGCAAAATTTAACAGAACAGCAAGCAACAAATGCTGGCGAGGTTGTGGAGAAACTGGAACCCTTATTCAGTGTTGGTGGAAGTGTAAAATGGTGCAACCACTGTGGAAGGCGGTATGGCGCTTTCTCGAAAAGTTGCAAACAGAAATACCATTTGACCCAGCAATTCCACTACTGGGAATATACCCTGAAGAGACCATAGCTGACATCCAAGCAGATATATGCACACCCATGTTTATTGCAGCTTTGTTCACAATAGCAAGGAGCTAGAAACAACCCAAGTGCCCATCAACAAATGGATAGAGAAGTTGTGGTATATTCACACAATGGAATACTACGCTGCACTGAAAAACAAGGAACTCATGTAATATTATTAAAAATGGGTGACCCTGGAGGACATTATGCTGAGTGAAATATCTCAGTCACAAAAGGACAAATACTGCATGGTGCCACTGTTGTAAAACAGGATTGACATCGGAGTTGGGAGGAGACTGAGAAAGATGGGATAAATAATGTATACGGCATTGAAACAGTGGAGGCAGAAAACTGTTTAAAAGGGATATGTGATTAGGCATTTTTCTCATGACAGGAGTCCAGAATGAAGGCTGCATGGTGAAGTGGACCTGAGGGGAGGGATTGTAAAATAATGAAAGAATTTTTCTTTTACTTTTCCAAGAACATAGTGTACTGGGTGGGAGGGTTGGGAGGGGAGAAAAGTGCAACAATGAATGAATGGAAATCCAAAGTCTGTAAATTTTCATCGAAATTAATAATAAAAAAAATAAAAATTAGGGTTGATCATGTGTCACTAAAATTGTCTCACACCAACTTCTCAGACCGTTAAATACTCAAAATGAAGTCCCATTTCCCTCAACACAGCAAGGTTCATTTTCCACTGACAACCAATCAACCAGTTTTCACAGATTTGATTCCAACTCACCCATGTGATTTAAACAGGACTGTGTTCCACAGGGTTTTCAATAACTGGTTTTTCAAGAGGATTACAAGGCACATCTGTTTGCAAACCTGGAGACTTTCACTTTTGACAATCAGTATGCTCAAATGAGGTCTAATTTGTGTACTTATTTAAAAGTATGAACGTGCTGATGTTCACCCTTTTCATTCAATTTTCTCCACACTCAAAGAAAAGCAAAAGAAACTCATCTACTAATCAGGGGTCGAGGAAACCCAAGGTCTCACAAAAACAAAAGACAACGTCAAGCTTAAAGATTCTCACTGAGTCCATTATTACTTCCATCACAAGCCCTTAAAACCACCACATTCCTTTACAATAGAGAAATGCCATCAAACTGACAAACACTGGTGCTGATACTTACCAGAAGGAAACTGGGCTGCTGCAAGTAAGGGAACGCCATGACAGTCTTGGGTGAAGAGTTTAAGGTGGTCGTCCTAGGAAACCACTGTGGGGAGACAAATATGAGACCTTAAAATCTCTTACACTGTAGCTCTATTGGAGTACATAGAGATTGACATTGCTAAACCCAAGGTGATACATCTCTGGCTATCTGAATCTACCAACAAATTACTCTCAGAACTGCAGGATTAGCTATGGGTTAGTTCCAACTCAGGGAAACCAGTTTCTTCTTTGAAGAAGAAGAGCTAGGAGAGAATTTATGTAAATCAACACAACTCATGTTCTGTAGAAATGCTGTTCTTACATAGTCCAGAGTGACCAGTTTTGGACCATGTTTGCTTAGTGCTGTTTATTACTGTGTTATATTCACTGCTCCAAAGATCACCCCCAAGGATTCCTGTCTAAGCACTAACCTGGTACTGCTGTGAAGGGAATTTGCAGATAGAACACATGGATTAATTACCCAGGTGGGTCTGAGTCAACCCAGAAGCACTTTTTTCTTTGCTAGTAAAAAAGTGAAAGCCAGATATTTCAAAGCATAAGAAGGAACTTAATGCACTATAGCTACTAGAAGGATGAAGAAGGCCCTATAAGCAGGAAAGCAGGTGATTTGGGAAAAGAGCATAACCTCCCCTCCTGAGAGTAAACAAGAAAATGGCAACTGATGCTCTGTAACCACAAATTTCTCAGCAATCTGAGTAACTCTGAGAGTAGATTCCTCCCCAGGGCCTTGAAAGCTCCTAAGCAGAAAACCCAGTAAGCACATGTGAACTTAGCATATAACTGTGAGACAATAAATGGCTTATACTTTTAGTTGCTAAATCCTTAAGCTCTGTTGGTATAGTGCATAGGCAGTTACACTGATAACCCAGAGCTTACGCCCCTCTAGAAGTTCAAATCTACCAGCAGCTCCCCAGGAAAAGATGGGCAATTTCTTCCCTTGTGATTTAAAGCCTCATAAACCTAATGGAGGATCACAATGGGTCAATTCCAACTTGTAGAAGTTGTTAGGTGCCCTCAAGCAGAGCACAACTCATATGAACAGACTTGAATCCTATCATACCCTGTGCCGTCCTCATCATCTCTGATACACTTGAGCCCACTGCAGCAGTCACTGTGTCAATTTATCTCACTGGGGATCTAATAGGTAGCACTAGAAAATACAACCTCTGCCGTTCATTAGCTTGGCATGAGACCAAGTTGTAGACGGCCCCTAGCAACAACCAACCACCCTATCATATTAGTAAAGATGGATAAAAAGTTTCCTTCACCAATGGAGTTTATCTTTACAAATTGGTGTTCTTGGTGTTCTAGATTTCTTGCAAAAGACCTAATTAAATAACGTTTAAAAGAAAAAAAGCCTAGGCTTAAGTCCTTTAAAATTATATAAATAGCTCAATCAAGATTCTAATACACAGACCTCCCCCCCAAAAAATCTCACTGAGTAGGGAATACATACTTCGTTAGTGAGTCGGGGATGCATCCTGTCTCCCCACCTTTTCAATCCATATATAGAATCTATCCTTCATTCAGGAAGCAGAGCTTTTATGAGGAGAAATGTGGCATCAAGATTGGAGGAAGACTCATCAACAACCTATGTTACGCAGATGACACAACCTTGCTTGCTTAAAACTGATGCTTGAGGGGAGCTCTGGTGGCCTAGTGGCAAGAAGCTGCACTGCAATCCCAGAGGCACACAGCTCAAATCCACCAGATGCTCTGCTGGAAAAGGAGGGACAATCTCCTCCTATACCAGTCAGATCCGATTTGACGGTACACGCACACAAAATAATAAAAAAAAAAACCCAAAAACTGATGCTTGCAGCAGAAGGTCAAAGACAGTAGACTTCAATATGGATTGAAACTCAACATCAAGAAGACAGATTCTCACCACTGGGCCAATTGGCAGCACCATGATAGATGGAGAGGAGATTAAGGCTGTTGACAATTATAGCTTGCTCAGCTCCACAATCAATACTCTAAGCACCAGCAGTCAAAAGACAAATTGCAATGGGGGAAATCTGCTGTCAGGGAGTTCTCCAGAGTGCTGAAAAGCAACAATGTCAGTCTAGAGACTAAGGTGCATCTGATCTAGGCCATGGTCTTCATATTTACTTGTTATGTATCACTGAGTTGGACAATGACTAAGGATGACAGAAGAATTGATGCCTTTGAGTTGTGCTGGAGAAGTGTCTTAAATATACCATGGACCACCAAGAAAACAAATTAAGTCTGTCTTGGAGAAGGTGAAACAAGTTTCTCCTTGAAGGCTAGATTTTGAAGCTCTCTCTCACATACTTTGGACGCATGGCCAGGAGAAACTGGTCCTTGAAGAGGGACATCATGCTCAGAAGGATGAATGGACAGCATAGGAGAGGAAGAGCCTGGATCAGATGGACTGATACAGTAACCAGGGCAATGGGGGATGGTGTGTTGGAATACTGGCTCAGAAGACAGCAGGGTTCAGAGCTACTGTACATAGGGTTGCTATGGGTGGCAGACAATTTGACAACACCTAACAACAAGAATACTTTCCAAAAGTATCATCAAGAGTAAAGGACAGGCTCTATCAACAAGGCCTTGACAGAAAACCTCATACATCTAGGACAAAAACTAAAACCACTTAAGACTCGGCTTGACCAGTTTTGTTCGCTTAGTAGTAAGGAGTTGTGCTGCCGACCTAAAGGCACAGTTTGAGTCCACCAGCTGCTCTACTAGAGAAAGATGGGCACTATCCTCCCATGTGAGTCACCACTTCTGAAAACCTGCTGGATAGTCAGTTATGGGTCGCTTCTGACTCTACAGCACACAACAAGAGGGGAAGCCTGCCCAAGTACGCTGAATGGGCTAGCAATGGCTGTCCTGGCATAGGGCTGCCCCGGATGAATGAGGAATGACACTCAAGTGGCAGCACTGGTGGGGGCAGCAGGGTTGGGTGCAAGGTGGCGGGGTGCACCGCTGTGTTGGCAACAGGAATATTTCCCAGTTTCCTAAGCTGGCTACTGATTCTACTCTTCCTCCCCTCCTCATTCTACTTTTTTTATTTTTAAAATTATTTATTTTTTCCCCAATTCCACTCTTCATAAAGAATTTAAACTCCTCAAGCCTTCTAATGCACCAAATGAAGAAAAGTTTATCACTGTTTAAACCTGAACAAAATCTTAGACTGCTGCAAAAAGCTGGACCTTTTGAGATGCTGTGAAAACACTTCCTTGCTCAAACACTGCTCCTTCCAAGAGCATGCATACCCCCCACAAGCCCCAGTCCACAGGTGTGTACCAAGCATCCAAGTTCTCTTTGCATTGGGTATGTAATTCCTTACCATGATGGAGATGAAATTGAAGTTGTTGTTAATTACAGCTTACAAACTTAGTACCAGAAATCAGGGAATCAAAAGGCAAAATAAATGCACTGGGAAAATCTGCTGTCAGGGACTTCTCCAGAGTACTGAAAAGCAACCATGTCAGTCTAGAGACTAAGGTGCGTCTGACTTAGGCCATCGTTTTCACAATTACTTGTTATGCATCATAGAGCGGACTAAGGATGACAGAAGAATTGGTGCCTTTGAATTTTTGTGGAGGACAATCTTGACCATACCATGGGACCGCCAAGAAAAAGTCCTGTTTTGAAGAGGGTGAAACCAAATTTCTCCTCGAAGGTTAGAATATTGAAGCTCCATCTCACATACTTTGGGCACATGCCAGGAGAAACCAGTCCTTGGAGGAGGACATCACGCTCGGAAGCGCGGAGGGTCAGTGCAGGAAAGACAGACCCCAGAAGAGATGGACTGCCACAGTAACTAGGGTAATAGAGGATGGTGTAGGAATCAGTGAGACTGGCTCAGGACAAGGCAGGCTTCAGAGTACATAGGGTCACAGGCGACTTGAGGGCACATCACAACAGCAACAATAAAGGGATTAAGGCCTCAGGCTTAGAGATAAGGAAGTTCCTCCACTAGTAAGAAGTGGCACTGACATCCCAAAGGCGCGAGATTCAAATCCACCAGCTCCCCGCAAGTGCGATTTACTGCCCCTGAAGCCCGCCAGAGGGATCGCGATGGGTCAGCTCCGACTCCACCGTACTCAACGACAAGCCACGCGAGCGCCCGCCTCTTGCCCTTAGTCAAAGCACCGGCATCCTCCTCTTTGCTGGACAAGTGACACCAGAGGTAGGCCAAAATGGGCAGCTGCCCTTCCGCCCCCGCTATTCGTGGAACTACAAGGCGTAACTTTAGTTTGAAGCTCTCCTGCCTCCAACTCGTTCAACGGACGCTAACCAAGTACCTACCAGGCCCGGAGGGCGAGCTGCGCTAGGAGGTGACGCCGGCGCCCTCGAGGGCCAGCCCTGATCCGCGCGGGGACACCGGGGCCCAGCCCGAGCCCCACGGCTCCTGAAGGGGCAGACGCGCCCGGAGAACTCGGAGACACCAGGAAGCCGCCGCGGCGTGGCTCGCGGCCGGCTCTCAGCACTCACCTGTAGTGCCCACTGAGCCACTCGCTGCCAGGTCGGGAGTGACCATTCCGAAATCCAGCGCCCAAGTGTCGTCATCAAATTGCGCTCAAAGTCAGGACCTTAGCTGGCGGGAAACGCGCCGTTACAGCTTCCGGCTCCCGACTGAAAATTCACATGCGCAGAACTAAAGCCTCGGGAGTGAGGGGCTGGGGGCGGGGAGGAGAAAAGCGCGGGAGCACGCGAAGTTGGGGAATTGGCGCTATTTACGCTTGATTGCCGTCTATTTTGGGCTTTTTTTCTAGATTAGGCTAAGGATATCATGCTCGAAAAGGTGGAGGCTCAGAGAAAGAGAGGAAAGCCTTTAACAACATGAATTGCCATAGTAACTGAAGCAATGGGCTCCACAGTATCAGGGATGGTGAGGATGGCGCAGGGTAGAACTGAGTTCAGGTCAGCTGTTCATGACATCACGGCATGGCGCCTAACAACCTTTTCACCCACGATTGCGCGTGCGCACAAAGAGGCCGCTTGTTAGGACCCGGGAAGCACGCCACTTATGTGGTGCACTATACCCACAGTCGGTGCAGAAGATCCAGTTAGAATTTATGAATGTTACGCATATACCAAAGTTTCTTCTCTCGCACTTTGGGCTTGTTGCTTAGGAGAAGCAATTTCTTGGAAGGGGACATCATGCTTGGGAAGCTGGAGGGTCAGGAAAAGAGAGGAAGACCCTCAGCCAGGTGGATTGACCTGATGACTGTAGCAACGAACTGAAGTATGTGAGCATATCTTCACAGGATAGGACAGGGTTAAGATCTGCTATTCGTAAAGTCGTTATGAGTCGGACTCGACTGGACGGCACCTAACAATAGCGACGTATACTGAGTTTTTTAAAGACATATACTTGCTATGCATCAGCTGGACAACGACTAGGGATGGTGGAGAGTTGATGCCTATGAGCTGTGGTGCTGGAGAAGAGTGTTGACTATACCATGGACTGCTAGGAGAACAAACAAGTTTGTCCTGGAGAGGGTGAAGCCAGGCTGCTTCCTGGAGGCAAAGGTTCCGTAGCTTCGTCTGACATGCTTTGGACATGTTGCAAAGAGTGGGACGTCATGCTTGGGAGGGTGGAGGGACAGCGCATGAGATGAACTGATTCAGTCACTGGGATAATGGGAATAGGTTGGTGTGTTGGAGACAGTAGGATTAGAAAGGGATAGAGCACGGTTTAGGTCTGTTGTACATAGGGTGGCTATCAGTTGCAGACGACTCTACAGCACACAACAACATACCAGGCATTGAGTGCTGATTACTTCATCGCGCACAATTAATGCAGTCAACAGGAAACCCTACATTTGCCCATGGACGGGTCAGGGAAGTCCATCTTTTGACCTTTTTGAAGAAAACACCACCCAGCACATAAAAGATGCTTGGATGCAGGAGGATGAAGGAGGTAGCCCCACCGGCCCTCGGAGGCCGGGCGGCGGTG
>NW_006400175.1:0-990 GCF_000299155.1 Elephantulus edwardii
ATTGTGTGAATATACTATACTTTCTCTATCCATTTGTTTGTTGGTAGTCACTTGGGTTGTTTCCAACTCTTTGCTATTGTGAGCAAAGCAGCAATAAACATGGGTGAGCATATATCTGTTTGGGTGGCAGTTCTGGTTTCTTTAAGATAAATTCCCAGTAGTGGAATTGCCAGGTCAAATGGTATTTATATTTCCAACTTTTTGAGAATTTGGCATATAGCCTTCCACAGTGAATAAGGCTTTCCGTTTCTCCACAACCTCACCATCATTTGTTGTTTGCTGCTCTGTTGAGTTTTGCTATTCTTACTGGGGTGAGATGATATCTCATAGTTGTTTGATTTGCATCTCTCTTAGAGCTAGGGATTTTGACCATTTCTTCATGTGTTTGTTCTGCATCTGAATGTCTTGTTTAGTGAAGTGTCTGTTCATATCCTGTGCCCATTTTACAATTGTGTTGGTTACTTTCTCTTATTGTGGTGCTCGAGTATTTTATAAATACTAGATATAAGTCCCTTATCTGACATGTCATTACCAAATATTTTTACAGTCTGTGGTTTTCCTTTTTACCATGTTGGAGAAGTTTTTGGATGTGCATAACGATTTGATTCTTAGAAGGTGTCATTCATCTATTTTATCCTCTCCTGGTTATAGGTTTTCCAAGATGCTTGGAGGACTGTTCATGTTGTGGAATACAGCTTCCAGAGTTCTTCCAAGCTTTTCTCTGAGGAAGTTTATAGCCCTTGGTTTTAGTCCTGTGTCCTTGAACCACTTTGAGTTGGTGTTTGTGTATAGTGTGAGGTGTGGCTCTTGTTTGAGTTTTCTGCACATTGTTTTCCAATTTTGCCATCATCATTTGTTAAAAAGGCTGTCGTTTCCCCACTTAATTGATTTCATCTGCTTGTCACAAATCAGTTGACCATAGGTAGATGGGCTGATTTCTCAGTTATCAATTCTATTCCATTGATCTATGTGTTTGTTTTTACACCAGTA
>NW_006400175.1:1820-2397 GCF_000299155.1 Elephantulus edwardii
TCTTAGCTCCAGTTCTGTATTCTCTTTGTCACTGTAGAGAAATCCAATTGATTTTTGTATGTTATTCTTGTATACTGCCACTTTGCTGAATTGGTCACCTATGTCCAATAGTTTTCTTGCTGAGTCTTTAAGGTTTTCTAAGTATACTATCATATCATCTGCATATAGAGATAATTTTACCTCTTCTTTGTCAATTTGGATACCTCTTATTTCCTTCTGTTGTCTTATTGCTGTGGTTAAGACTTCCAATACAATACTGAATGGGAGAGGGGATAATGGACATCCGTGCTTGGCTCCTGTTCTCAAATGGAATGTCTTTAATCTCTTTCCATTGAGAACAATGTTGGATCTTGGGTTTGTGTATATACTTTTTACTGTGTTGAGGAAATTCCCATCTATTCCTATTTTGTTGAGTGTTTTAATCAAGAAAGGGTGTTGAATTTTGTCAAATGCCTTTTGTGCATCGATTGCTAGGATCATGTGGTTCTTGTTCCTTGCTTTGTTAATATGATGAATTACACTGATTGCTTTTCTTATGTTGAACCATCCTTATGGTTATGAATCCCACTTGGTCATA
>NW_006400175.1:3837-6753 GCF_000299155.1 Elephantulus edwardii
TTATATCCTCTTGTTCTATTGACCCTTTAAGAATTATGTAACGGCATTCCTAGTCCTTTGGATAGTTTTTGCATTGAAATTTATTTTACTAGAGACTAATATTGCTACTCCTGCTTTTATCTGGTTGCCACTTGCTTGATATATATTTTTTTCCTACTCTTTAATTTTTAGTGTTTATTTTCACTTTTCAGATGTGTCTCTTGTAGATGGGCTTTGGTTTGTGCTGTTGTTGTTGTTGTTTTTTTTTAATACAATCTGCTACTATTTTTCTGTTCAGTATTGCATTTAAACCATTTACATTCAGTGTGATTATTGAGAGGCACGATTTTATTGCTATCATTTTGTTGTGTTCTTTTTGGTGTTACTGATAGTTGTTTTGGTCCATCCTGCTTTCTGTGGCACCTCTCTAAGAAAGATGTCTCTCAGTGTTTCCTGCAATGCTAGTCTTGTTTTTACAAACTTCCTTAGGTTTTATTTTTCTGGCAATATCTTGAGCTCTCATTTATATTTAATGGACAGTTTTGCTGGGTACAATATTTTTGGTCGACAGTTGTGTTCTTTGAAAGTTTAATATATGCCATTCCTCTGTCTTCTTGCTTGCATGGTTTCAGCTGAGAAATCGACATTTAATCTTATTTGTTCTCCCTTATAACTTACTCTTTGTTTCTCCCTAGCTGCTTTTAGTATTCTTTCCTTATTTTTTTTTTAATTATTTTTGTGTGTGTGTACCGTCAAATCAGTTCTGACTGGTACAGGAGGAGATTGCCTCTCCTTCCCAGGCAGAGCATCTGATGGATTTGAACCATGTACCTCTGGGATTGTAGTTGCAGCTTCTTGCCACTAGGCCACCAGAGCTCCCCTCTTTCCTTATTTTTGGTTCTGGCAAATTTGAATATGGTATGCCTTGGTGTTTTTCTTTTGGGGTTACTTCTATCTGGTGTTCTCTCAGATTCTTGTAGATATATTCTCTAATTCTTCATTATGCCTGGAAATTTTCTTCTAGTAATTCTTTCACAACTTTTTTGGTGCTTCTTCCTGTTCTGGGATTCCAATTATGCACATATTATTTCTCTTGATAATTTCCCCATTATTCTTATGTTTTCTTGTTTTTTCTTTTTTGATTCTGGTTGTTGTTCTAGCAGATTGGTAGTGACAATTTTACATTTAGTTTCACTGGTTCTGTGTTTGATCTCTTCAACTCTGTTCCTGTTTCCCTCCATCATGTTGACAGCATCTGAAACATTGGATCTCATATTTTGGACTGTGATTTCTGTTTTTGGTTTTTTTTCCCCAGAGCCTCTATGCCTCATTTATTTTATCTACATTGTTTTGAATTGTTTTTTTTTTAAGCTCCTGTTTGTTTTTGCTTGCAATGTCCTGTAATTCTTCAAGATTTTCTTCACCTATTGAAAATATTCAGTCATTGTTCTTTTAAATTGTGTGTCAGCAGGTTCCATTAGACTTTCTGGTTCAGGATATCCATTGATACTGTGTCACTTTTTGAGGGTGACATCTTGTTTTGTGCTTGTGTAGGGTGTGAAGGGTGCCTGCTTCTTTCATGATATTACTGTGGTAGAATTTTTTTATGCCTGAAGTGATAACAGGTTCTTGATCTGAAGTCACTGCTCTGGAAGAGGGTTGGGCAGGTATGCATGCAGGGTATGTGTACGTACACACAAAGGCATGCAGTGGCAGGGTTTGCGTGTGCATGCAGATGAACCCGGGGTGGGGGGAATGACATGCATGGGGACCTGAATGGACAAACAGGAAGCCTTGGTTTTCTGCTCAAGAACTGTGTCTGAAAAAAAAAAAGAACTGTGTCTGCCACCCCAGTTGAACTCCAGCAGTCTCATTCCCTCCTGCTTAAGAAGAATGGGTCCCACATGGTCTAGTAATCAGCAGTGATCACCCCCTAAGTACCTCAAATACCTCCTGTCCTACTTGTTCCTCTGTGGCTCCCTGCTCAGCACCAAGGCTTGCTGCTTCCTGCTGAGGCTTTTTGCTCCAGAGGCTCCCAAACTTATTTAATAATAGTTCTCACTCACATTCCCGCTGCCCTGTTCACTCTGTGCATGTTGCTTCTTGCACTATATGCATTGTATTTTATATAATTTTTTCTTTACATTGTTTCATACAATGATTCAATATACATTCTATTTTACATTTTTAATTGGTTTGCTTACAAAGTTTATATACATTGTGTTTCACACTATTCTTCACTCATATTTTGTTTCATACAATCATTATAATACATTATATTTTATGAAATTAACCATCATTGGAATTTGCCCTTCTTTTGCCCTGTCTTTTCATCCAGATCCACCCCATTTACTCCACCCACCACCAAACTATGCAGCCTTATGTTTTCACCCCCCCCACCCATCTTCACCCTCTCACTCCCCTCTCCCCTCTCTTGAGGTCCTGTACATGTTTTCCTAGTTATCCTTCTATTTTATAATAATACTCTAGTCTAGTTTTGACTGCAGATATAGCTCTTCTCAATGATTCTTTTAATTATTAATGCATTTTGATTTCATGTTTGGTAAATTTAGGACTGCAAAGGTTGGTAGAAACTCGATCTCCTCTTCTTTAGCTTTAGCTGTTGTTGCATATATTCGATTAGAAGTCATATTAACAGGTCTTCCTCATATGTGCATTGATAGTATCCTGTTATGGGGAGGTCTGTGAGTGTTGAGGAGCCAGGCCAGGCCCACTGGACCTAGAAGTCTTCCAAAAGTCTTCCAGAATCAGCACAGGCAGCTGCAACCCTGCTTTAGGTCCTGATCATAAGATCGGAATCTTAATCACTAGACCATCAGTATTTGGGAGACTGTTATTGTTGTTATGGGCCGTCGAGTCGTTTCCGACTCATAGCGACCCTATGCACAACAGCTCTAAACCCTGCTCTATCCTGCG
>NW_006400175.1:8025-10750 GCF_000299155.1 Elephantulus edwardii
AGCACATCAGCAGAGAACTGTCAGAAGTCCAGGCTGGATTTAGAAGGGGTCGTGGTACTAGGGATATCGTTGCTTATGTTAGATGGATCTTGGCTGAAAGCAGGGAATACCAGAAGAATGTCTATCTGTGTTTCATTTGGGAGACTAGAAGACCAAATTCTGAATGACAGTCTAGGGAAAGTTATCTTATTCTCTTCAGCTACTACTCATGAATTCTTGGAGATCTCACCCAGTCTCTGCTGGCTCACTTGCTTGTTTAATCTCCATTATATCTCAATAGAGATCTATTTGAGAAACATACAATGATATTATTAGTTATTATTCTCACAAAGAAATTAATTCCCAAATGAGATTATAACCACAGGTACAGGGGTTAAGATTTACAATGCATATTTTTGGGACACAATTAAGTTCATAAGAAAGCTTATCTCTAATTCTTCTGGAGTGTGCTCTTTGACTCAGAGACCCAAACTACGTGGAAAAAGAACATAAAGAACACTCCTCTTCTGCCATTTCCCTGGTGCCTGCCTATCAGTTAAGCAACTGGAGTATGACCTGTCCACCACTTCCTTGTTCATTGCTTTATATGACTGCAGAAAACTGCAATGATCACAGTCATGGTGATGTTGACAGCCACAATCTAGAGCATGTGATGAGGAAGAACAGCAAGAGATCTGAAGACAAATAATTCTCTCCAATAGATTTAATCACTACTCTTATAATGTGACAGTTTTTTACACAAATACCAGAGAATCAGGGTAGGGGGAGGAGATGACAGTGATATTACACTCTAGAGTGGAAGTGTGCAAAGAAGAGATTTCTGAAAAATTGAAATTATTTTGAAGACAGGGTATATGTACTTCCCCATAAAGAACCAAAAAACAAAGCAGAATTTTTGAGTAAAAGTTGCAGGCCCTGTCTTTTGTGCATTGTGGTCTTATGGAAATGCATGTTTCATGTGACAAAATCTTTAGATATTTTAAGACTCAGTATTATTGCTTTGAAAAACTTGCTAATAAATACATGGAAATATGCCAAGCATCACTGCCTTTAAACCCATTGCTATGCAGTTGTCTCTGACTCACAGTAATCCTTTAGGAAAATGTACAACTGCCTCATAAAGTTTCTAAAGTTGTAATATTTACAAAAAGAAAGCCAGGAAAACTTTCTCCCACTGAGATGCTGCTGTGTTTGAACAGATGATTGTTAAATTAGCAGCTAAGCATTAGCCACTGTACCTTCACTATTGTATTTGTTAGGTGTCATTAAGTCACTAATGATTCATAAAACCTCATGATCTGAAACTTTCTCCATCTTCCTCTCTTTGTCTGACCCTCTACTTTTCTCAGAGTGTTATTTTTTAACAAGGATTAAACCTCTCGCTGACTGAAAGAGATCCATATTTGTTCCCGTTACCAAGAAAGATGATTCAACCAAATGCATAAATTATTAAACAATATCATTAATATGACATGTATGCAAAATATGAACTTTGTCTCTGCTGGCCCTGTGGCAAGAAGCTGTGCTGCAATCTCAAAGACATGTGACTAAGTCTCCAGTTCGGAGGTTCATGAGTGAAGTGGTTGGATTCTGGAAGGTAGGTTCTTCTTGTTTTAGCTGAGGGTCACGTGTGGAATATTTGGTTGTTTTTATCTCATTTACAATTGTGTGTGAGCTGAATGGATTTGCTGGATATAGCTAACAATGAGCTGTGGGCTGGAAGCCTCTTGTTTAGAACCAATCAATACCTGGTGGACTGTGTAAAAGTCAGCTGGGGCCTCAGGCCTGGAGTTAATTGTCTTTGGAACGAACAAGTACAGCACTGGTCTACCAATTTGCTGTCCTGAGGTAATTTGGGGTTACTGTGATGCTGAACACTGTGCCACTGGTGTGTCAAATGCCATAATGGTTACCTGTGGTGGAGATTCCAGATTAAGACAGGCTTGGTAGCAGGAGTGGCATCCACTTCCTAAAACAACATGCCTCTAGAAACTCAATGAACTTAGAGAACTGATAATAGTTATAGAACAGGATTCAGGTCTTTTGTTCATAGGGTCACTATGAGTCATGCTAGACTTGATGACACTTAACAACAACAATAGGCAAAATATTGCTGAAGATTATTAAAAAGTGGCTAGAACAGTACATAGAGAACTGGTAGAATATTAGGCTGGATTTGGGAGAGTCCTTGACACCAGGCATATCATTGCTGATATCAGATGGATCTTAATTGAAAGCAAAGAATACTAGAAGAACGTCTTTTTGGTTTTTATTGACTGTGTAAAGACATTTGACTATGTGGATCAGAACAAATTATGACTAACAGTGACAAGAATGGGAATTCCAAAATACTTACTTGTGCTCATGGGAAATGTATACCTAGAACAAGAGGCTACTGTGTGAACAGAGCAAGGGAAAACGACATAGTTTAAAATTAAGAATGGTGTAGGTCAGGGTTGTATCTTTTCTCCATACCTATTCAATCTGTATCCTGAGCAAATTATCTGAAAGGCTGTACTCTATGAAGAAGAATGTGGCATCAAGATAGGAGAAAGACTTGTCAATAACCTGTGTTATTCAGATGATACAACCTTGCTTGCAGAAAGTGAGGAGGTCTTGTAGCATTTGCTGCAGAAGAGCAAAGAATACAGCCTTCAATATGAATTATATCTCAACATCAAGAAAAGAGAAATTCTCATCACTGGACCAATATGCAACATCATGA
>NW_006400175.1:12071-12911 GCF_000299155.1 Elephantulus edwardii
GTGAGACCAGCTTGCCTATTAGGATGATTGCAATGAAAGTGATGAAGAATAACAAATATTGGTGAGGATGAAGAGAAATACATGGCTAACAGGAACGCAAAAGTTTGCAGGTGATTTGGAAACAGTCCGGAAACTCCTCAGAAGGTTAAACATGACCCAGGAATTTACTTTTAGATCACTGCCTAAAAGAAATGAAAATTTGTGTTTGTATAAGAACTTGTATGGTTCCCAAAAAACATTATTCATAATATCCAAAACCGTGAAAAAATACAAATGTCCATGAAGTGATGAATGGATAAACAAAATGTAGTGTATTTATATAATGAAACATTATTTGTCAATTAAAAAAAATACATGTTGCACCCTGGCTTAATCTTGAAATTATTATAGCAAGTGAAGTAAAATAACTTGTCAAAAAAGAAAAGTATGAACTGATATATGGAAAATTCTCAGTGACTATTGAGAGATTCCCTGAGGACATACAGTGGTTGCCAGAAGCAAGGGATGTGTGGAGCAGAGTGACTGCTAATGGCTACAAAGTTCTTTTGGAAAGAATGGAAATGTAATAGAAATGGAAATGGGCTAGAATGTATTATGACCAAACTCACACAACTCTCTGAGTACATCAAAAGCTGTACAAGTTTACATTTTAAATAGGTGAGTTCTGTGGCATATTATTACTTTGAAATGGAAAAACAGAACAAAAAATTTTTTAGGGAGAAACACAATGACAGTGGGTTAGAAAACAAACAAAAGAAACTCTCCCCAAAACTAGAGGTATGTAGGAGATTTTAGCATCAGTGGAGTGAAAGTTTAACATAAGAAATTAAGAGACATCCC
>NW_006400175.1:40906-44798 GCF_000299155.1 Elephantulus edwardii
ATCAGTAATGATATCCCCTGTGCCACGGCCTCTTTAAAATCCTGCTTTAACTTCTAGCAGTTCCCTATTGATGTATTGAATTTTTATATATAATTTGGAAGTAGATCTTCAAATTTTCTCCTGAGACATTTCAGGGTATCCTTAAACCTCCAGTGTTTCAGGTTGTAGTTGTGTGCTTCAGCTATTGGATCCACATTGTTGTTATGCACCTTCGAATCGACTATGACTCACACAACCCTAGAAACAATGGACCTGAACTGTGCCCTATCCCATGTCTTCCTCATCATCTCTGATATACTTGAGCCCATTGTTATGGTCACTTTGTATGATGTTCTTAACATGTTCAAAGTATGTGACACATACTTGCCTCTCTGGAGTTCTCTGGTTGCACCTTCTCCAAGACAGATCTGTTTGTTCTTTTGTAAGTCCATGGGATATTTAGTACTCTTCTCTAACACGACAACTCAAAGACATTGATTCTTCTTATGTCATCCTTATTCATTGTCCATGTTTCAGATGCATAGGAAATAACTGAAAAGACCATAGCTTGGATCAGGTTTACATTAGTCTTTAAACTGACATCCTTGCTACTTAGTATTTTGGAGAGGTCCTTCACAGTAGATTTATTTTCCCAGTGCAACCTGTCTTTTGATTTCTTGACTGCTGGCACCAACAGTGTTGATTGTGGATCCAAGTGAGATTAAGTAGTCAACAATTTAAATTTATTTTCTTGATGTTGAGATACAATCCCTACTTGAGCCCTGTATTCACTAATCTTCTACAGCAAGTTCTCCTCACTTTCATCAAGCAAGATTGTGTCATTTACATAATGTAGGTTCTTGATGAACTTTGCTCTTATTCTGATGCTACATTCTTCTTCATAAAGCCACACTTCTCAAATGATTTGTTCAGCATACAGATTGACTAGGTATGAAGAAGAGATACTACTCTGACACATACTCTTTGTTTTAAACTATGCAGTGCTTCTTTGCTCTGTTTGGACAACAGCCTCTTGGTCCAGGTGTAGATTTCACATGAACACAATGAAGTGTTCTGAGATTCTTCTCTATATTAACTATAGTTTATTATGTTCCATGCAGTTAAATAACTGCATAGTTACAGATAGTCTCTGCTTTCAGTCAAGATCCATCTGACATTAGCAATGCTATTGCTGGTATCATGGCTTCTTCTAAATTAAATTTTAATTTCTGGAAGCTCTCTATTAATGTTTTAGCCAGGTTTGAACAATCTTCAGTAATACTTTCCTTGACTGTGAAATGATATTGTGTGATAATCTCCACTTTCTGTTCCATCAGCTTTCTTGGGAATGGGAACAAATATGGTACTCTTCCTGATACTTAGTTGGCCATGAAACTGTCCTCTTAATTTCTTGACTGCAAGTCCAGGGTTGCGTCTGTTTGTTGGAATATTCCAATATTCTATTAATTAGTTGGTCTGTGGTTTTGGTTGTTTGTTTTGTTTTTTCTTTCCAATACCATCAGGGCTGCTTGAATGTCTTCATTACCATTCATTCTTAATCATTTGCTATTTCCTGAAATGGTTCTGTGCCAGCCAATTGTTTTGGTGCAGCAATTTTGTACATTCTTTCCATCTTTGGATGTTTACTGGATTCAAGATTTTGCCCATAATATCTTTCAGGACTGCAACTCAAGGCTTGAATTTCTTTTTCAGTTCTTTCAGCTTGAGAAATGCTGAGCAAGTTTTTATCTTTTGATTTTCTGACTCCAGCTCTTTGTACTTTTTGTTATATGTAATCTTTTGCCTTTTTTTCCCCCCTTGAGTTACCCTTTGATATCTTTTGTTCATCTTTTACTTCATCATTTCTTCTCATTGTTTTGGCTTTTCCACACTATAGTGGAATTTTCAGAGTCTCTTCTGACATCTGTTTTGGTCTTTTCTTTCTCTCTCTCATCATTATATTGACCTTTTCCTTTCTTCCTGGATAGTATCCATGAAAATCTTATTATATGTACTTCGGGCAGTGGGAGGGTGTGGGAGGATTGTATACCAAAGAAAGAATTTTCCTTTTACTCTTCAAAGAGAGAAGTGAATGGGGAGGGGGAGGGCTGAGCATGGAGAAAAGTGCAACATTGAATGAATGGAAATCCAAAGTCTCTGTAAATGTTCATTAAAATTATTAAAATAAAATATATCACTGCTCATTTAATTGCTCTCTTGCAACAGTCTGTGGCTAGAAGAGAACAGTAACTAAGTCTGATTGCTCATAAACATTGTTTCAATATCCACGTAATATTATGTCCTTTATATTTGTTGTTTTCATGTGTCTTAGTTGTAATTGACTCACACCTGACCATCCTGGAGATCTTCCGTGGCTGTAAATCACATAAGATGCAACTTACCATCTTTCTCCCATGGAGTAGGTGGTGAATTTGAACTGTCTGGCTTTAGATTGATAGTGCAAGTCCTTGACCACTAGGTCACCAGAATTCTCTCAGATGTACAAATATAAGCAAATAGATGTACTGAAATGAAATTTTTAAAAAAGTTTTTTCTTTTTCTGTTACTGCTGCTGCTGACTCAGACTTTGGAGCTGCACAAGACATTTAGTTCCTCATTTTTTTTAATTTTGAAGGTCAAGGAAGAAGGAATAGTTCTGCAGCTAGCAACAGTTCCTGTCCACACCCAACAGCTGAATGACCTAGAGAGGGCTCTTCAGAGGGTGATCTGTGAGGCCAGGCTCTCCAGGAGTGCTCTCCACTGTGCTGCCTTTCCAAGTATTGACAGCCATCTTCTTCGATCAGTCATGAGCATTTCCAAGACTCACAGTAACCTACCCTAGAGAGTAGAGGAATTTCCCCATATGTTTCTAAAGGTCAACTTAAACATGGTTTGAGTGGTGCCAGGATGGTGACTGAATGATGTCAAGTTCCCTGTGGAATGATGTTGAGGTGGGACTCAAGGTGGATATCCCATGATTAGGACAGGAAAAGAACAGTGGGGTCTGGGTTGGGCAGCTAAGAGAGTGAGGGTTTCCAAAGTCTCCATGCAGCTGAACCAACTTAGGGGAGACTCAGCAATCCATGGAAGCAGAAGGAGCAAAGAACTCTAGTGTGTAATGTGTTGAACTGTTAAGCAAATGGTCAGCAGCTTACATTCCCCAGCTGCTTCAAAGGAGAAATACGCACAGTCTCAGAAACCCCATGGAAGGCTATTGTGCATCAGAATCCGTTCGATAGTAGTGACGCTGGTTGGTTTTGGTGTTATAAGAGCAATGAAGGAATAATACATTCTACATTGCATACAGTTTTTAGCCTAGATGTTAGGTAATTTTTTAAATTTATTATTAATTTCAATGAAAATTTATAGAGATTTTGGATTTCCATGCATTCATTGTTGTACTTTTCTCCCCTCCCAACCCTCTCTGCCCCCAGTACACTTCCCTCTTGGAAAAGTAAAAGAAAAATTCTTTCATTGTTTTACAATCCCTCCACCCCCAAATCTCCTCCACTATGCAGCCTTCACTCTGGACTCCCGTCATGACAAAAAAAAATATAATCACATAACCCTTTTAAACAGTTTTCTCCATCATCTGTTTCAATGCTGTATACATTATTTAACCCATCTTTCTCAGTCTCCTTAGATAATTTTTTATCTTCAAAATTTTAATAAATTTGACTCAGGTCCTGAGGGTCCCAAGAAGACTGTCCTAACCCCAGGACTCTTCTTCTGTCTCCACCGTCAACAACTAGAAAGTGTCAAATCTCTTTTTCTTTTTCCTTTCCCCTCCTCATTTAATTTTTAAAAATTAATTTTAATCAGGAAGTATTAAAAGAAGATGGAAGGAATATACTGAGTCATTATATAGAAAGGAATTGGCAGATACAGAGGAATTTAAAGAAATAACATATGA
>NW_006400175.1:45048-47802 GCF_000299155.1 Elephantulus edwardii
TTTCACATGCAGGCAAGATTCTACTGAAGATCATCCAAAAACGATTAGAACAGCACACCAGCAGAGAACTGCCAGAAGTCCAGGCTGGGCTTAGAAGGGGTCGTGGTACTAGGGAATTCCTGGGTCAAATGGTATCTCTAGTTGCAACTTTTTGCGAAAGTTCCATACTGTCTTCCATAGTGGTTGCACCATTTTACACTCCCACCAACAGTGAATAAGGGTTCCAGTTTCTCCACAACCTTGCCAGCATTTGATATTTGCTGTTGTGTTAAATTTTGCTGTTCTTACTGGGATGAGATGATGATATCTTACAGTTGTTTTGTCAACTCTCTCTCTTTTTTCCCCCTCAGCTCTCTTTTTCAATGAAGGTATAAAATAAAAGGTCACAATCTTCCCAGTGTGACCTTGAGTATGTGCCCTCTATCAGAATTCCAAGACTATCAGTTTTAACAAGAGGAGACTGCTCATGTTTCTCCCACAGAACCACTGGTGGATTCTAGCTGCCCACACTTCTGCCTACGGAACCAGGATTGTGAGCTGTATGATAAATAGCAAGATCCCTACCAACTATGCTGCCAGAGGCACCTTAATACATATGTTATTGGTGCTGTTGTGTACCATCTAATCAAAACCACATGTTCAGCACTTAAGACTGTACGCAAAGTACCTAGCATACATTGTGCTCTAAATAAAGTTTTTATAATATTATAATATATTTTGTGACATGTGATAAGTGGTCAAATTCTAGTTACACAATACATACCACTGATCAAGCAAGGTTGGTCAATTTTTCTGAAAATTAATAGCAGACGTTCAGGCTGGATTTAGAAGAGGCCACGGTACAAGATTATTTTAGCTACTGTCAGATGTATCTATTTTAGCTACTGTCAGATGTATCTTGCCTAAAAGCAGAGAGTACCAAAGGAACGTCTATCTGTGTTTCATTGACTATACAGAGACAACTGACTGTGTGGATCACAACAAACTGTGGCTGTTTCTGAGAAGAATGGGAATTCCAGAACACTTGATTGTACTTATGCAAAACCTACACTTGGACCAGGAAGCAGTCATCAGAACAGAGCAAGGAAACACTTCATAATTCAAAATTGGGAAGGATGTATACAAGGGATGTGTCCTATCTCCATACCTTTTCAATCTATGTGCAGAACAGATAATCCAGGAGGCTGAGGAGAAATGTGTCATCAGGATTGGAGGAAGACTCATTAACAACCTGCGTTATGCAGATGACACAGCCTTGCTTGCTGAAACTGAGGAAGACCTGAAGAGCTTGCTGCAGAAGGTCAAGGACTGCAGCCTTCAATATAAATTGAAGCTCAATGTCAAGAAAACAAAGATTCTTACCACTAGGTCAATTGGCAGCCTCATGATAGATGGTGAAGAGTTTGAGATTGTTAACAGGGTTAGTTTACTTGGGTCCAGAATCGACACTCTTGGCACCAGTAGTCAGGAAATGAAAAGATTAATTTCTTTGGGAAAGTCTGCTGTCAGAGACCTCTCCACTGTACTGAAAAGCAAAGATGTCAGTCTGGATACTAAGGTGCACCTGATCCAGGCCATAGTCTTTGAAATTACTTGCTACGTGTCAGAAAGTTGGACAATGACTAGTGGTGATAGAAGGTGAATTGATACCTCTGAGCTGTGGTACTGGAGAAGAGTATTGAATATACTATGAACACCTTGGACAGCAAACAGGTTTGTCCTAGAGGGGTTAAGACCAGGTTGTTCTTGGACTCCAGGGTTCTGGAGCTTCATTTGATATACTTTGGACATGTTACTAGGAGGCTCCAGTCTTTGGAGAGGGACCTCATTCTTGGGAGAGTGTAAGGACAGCACAAGAGAAGAAGACCCTCGATGAGATGGATTGATTCAGTGACTGGGGTAATGAGGGTAGGTGTGACAGAGACAATAAGATTTGCATGGATTAGAGCAGGATATGAGGCTATTATTGTACATAGGGTCACTATGAGTTTCAAGTGACTCGATGGCACATAACAACAATAGCCCTTGGGCTTCCAAGAACAACTGGAAAGAGAAATACATTCCAATACTGAATGATACGATAATGATCTGTGGAGTACTATCTATCACACTCTGCTCCTTCAGGCAATTACTATGTCATCATTTCAGCATGTATATTGAGCATCTATCTGAAAGTTGAGGTAATCACAGTAAATCAAAAAGCACTCTCCTAAAAAAGAAACAAAAGAAAAAAACAAACACAAAAAACCCCCAAACCTACACACAGGGAACTTTTGCTCTACTGGTATAGAATTATTTTTACAAGACAAATACATAAAATATGTGATCTATTAGATGAGAAAAGTGTCAAACAGAAATTAAATAAAGCACTAAGAAGAGCTTAGATGTGAGGGAAGTGGGGTTTCAGCTGGAGTCCTCCTTGGTGAGACTTTGTTTCATTTACTTTGGAAATGTTGTCAGAAAGGGCCTCTCCTTCTTTCTGACAATATGTCAGTTTTTTATTTGGAAACATTTAACTAAGAGATAAAAATAAGGACTCACAGGAATTAATGGGATACAGCTGGACATGTTTTAACTAACAGATGCTGCCCTGAATGTGCTCACCAATCTAAGCCAGGAAATTTGGAGTACAGCTACCTGGCCAACTGGCTGGAAGAGATTCATATTTGTTTACATTTCCACCAAAGGTGATACAATAGAATGTGGAAACTATTGAACAATATTAATATCACATCCAAGAAAAATATTGCTGAA